>NC_053026.1:25258242-25472452 GCF_003073215.2 Triticum urartu
GTGTTTCTTTTGAGTGGGCCCTAACCCACAGGTCTTTTCCCAGGATCTTACCTGACTCTTCTTATTCTCCTAGAGATATCCTTAAAATTCTTTTCGAAGTTTGACGTAAGAATGAGTTATCATCAGTCAGATGCCCTTCTCCAAGATATTTCAAATTCTTTTCATCGTTGGATCAACCTTTCCATTATTCATTCCGGAGTGCCTCAACAATCCATGGTGGTCCTTATCATCGTCATACTCTGCAGTTGAAGACCGAAGAAGATTTTTCTCTCAATCTTGCTCCATTCTCTTCAAGATTCGTGATTCTAGCTTGTTGCCATCCTCTCATAATTTTTTTCGATTGTGAGAATTCTTTTCACCCCATTCGAAGCTATTCAGGTTTCTTTTCAGTTTGATTGTCCGGTGTCCACCATTTCAGGTTTATTCATTCTCAGCTTTCAGTTATCATTCTCCAAATCTTACCGGTGCATCATTCAATTATCCTCTAATCAGTTCATGATCCCTCCGTTCTCATGTATCTTAATTCCCTCAAGTATCTTCAGTCGTTTTCTAATTCTACCCGGTGTTTCGCTATCTTGTCTTCGTTCATTTTAATTCTTACGGTGGTTTGTTCAAAATCTCTCTTCCCTAGTTATCATATCAATTCTTTTGTTCTTTCAAATTCTACCGGTGGTTCATTGAAGACCTTTCTCAAGTTGACGCTATATCTATCTGTTGGAAATATGCCCTAGAGGCAATAATAAAAGCATTATTATTATATTTCCTTATTCATGATAATTGTCTTTATTCATGCTATAATTGTGTTATCCGGAAATCGTAATACATGTGTGAATAACAGACACCAACATGTCCCTAGTAAGCCTCTAGTTGACTAGCTCATTGATCAACAGATAGTCATGGTTTCCTGACTATGGACATTGGATGTCATTGATAACGAGATCACATCATTAGGAGAATGATGTGATGGACAAGACCCAATCCTAAACATAGCACAAGATCGTATAGTTCGTTTGCTAGAGTTTTCCAATGTCAAAGTATCTTTTCCTTAGACCATGAGATCGTGTAACTCCCGGATACCGTAGGAGTGCTTTGGGTATACCAAACGTCACAACGTAACTGGGTGACTATAAAGGTAGACTACGGGTATCTCTGAAAGTGTCTGTTGGGTTGACATGGATCAAGACTGGGATTTGTCACTCCGTATGACGGAGAGGTATCACTGGGCCCACTCGGTAATGCATCATCATAATGAGCTCAAAGTGACCAAGTGTCTGGTCACGGGATCATGCATTACGGTACAAGTAAAGTGACTTGCCGGTAACGAGATTGAACGAGGTATTGGGATACCGACGATCGAATCTCGGGCAAGTGACATATCGATTGACAAAGGGAATTGCATACGGGGTTGATTGAATCCTCGACATCGTGGTTCATCCGATGAGATCATCGTGGAGCATGTGGGAGCCAACATGGGTATCCAGATCCCGCTGTTGGTTATTGACCGGAGAGTCATCTCGGTCATGTCTGCTTGTCTCCCGAACCCGTACGGTCTACACACTTAAGGTTCGGTGACGCTAGGGTTGTGAAGATATGTATATGCAGTAACCCGAATGTTGTTCGGAGTCCCGGATGAGATCCCGGACGTCACGAGGAGTTCCGGAATGGTCCGGAGGTAAAGAATTATATATAGGAAGTGCTGTTTCGGCCATCGGGACAAGTTTCGGGGTTATCGGTATTGTACCGGGACCACCGGAGGGGTCCCGCGGGCCCACCGGGTGGGGCCACCTGTCCCGGGGGGCCACATGGGCTGTAGGGGGTGTGCCTTGGCCTAGATGGGCCAAGGGCACCAGCCCCTATAGGCCCATGCGCCTAGGGTTTCCACAAAGGAAGAGTCCAAGTGGTGGAAGGCACCTCTAGGTGCCTTGGGGGGGAGGGAAACCTCCCCTTGGCAGCCGCACCTAGGAGATTGGATCTCCTAGGCTGCGCACCCCCCCTTGGCCCTCCTATGTATAGTGGGGGAGAGGAGGGACTTCATACCCCAGCCCCTGGCGCCTCCCTCTCTCCCCGTTACGTCTCTCTTTCGTAGTATAGGCGAAGCCCTGCTACTGTGACGCCCTGCATCCACCACCACGCCGTCGTGCTGCTGGATCTTCATCAACCTCTCCTTCGCCCTTGCTGGATCAAGAAGGAGGAGACGTCTCCCGTCCCGTACGTGTGTTGAACGCGGAGGTGCCGTCCGTTCGGTGCTTGGTCATCGGTGATTTGGATCACGTCGAGTACGCCTTCCTCATCCCCGTTCTTTGAACGCTTCCGCGCGTGATCTACAAAGGTATGTAGATGCATCCGATGACTCGTTTCTAGATGAACTCCTAGATGGATCTTGGTGAAACGAGTAGGAAAATTTTTGTTTTCTGCAACGTTCCCCAACATTATCTTAACCCTTTCTATGAGAATAAGTAGGATGCTAAATCCATTGATTGTCATCAATTTAATTGGTGAAGGATAAGCATAACGTAATTCTTATTCGTGTTCCATCCAAGTGATTAATTCCTTATTCCGGAGGCTCTTCAAATTCTTGGTTTCAATTGTTTCATCTTTTCTTTTCCGGAGTTCCAAGCTCTCAATTATATCACCACCGAGATTCATCTAAATCATTACAAGGTTTCACCTTGTGTTTTCAACTTCTCTTTCCTTCCGTTTGATCATTCTTTTGTTTAACGGAGTTCTTCATGGAGGTTCTACATGATGGTTCGTAAAGGATTTAATTCCTTCTCGAAGTGTTCATCAAGTTTCTTTTCAGAGGAGCTCAAGCATTCTTCTTCTTGCTATCCGGAGTGCAATTATTTCATTTCTCATCTTTTGAGGTGGTATTATGTCATTCTTGATGATTTGAGTTCATGTTTCATAACTCACATGTTGTTAAGAGTGAAATAATTAAATCCTTGAATCTCGTCATGGGAGTTATCTTGGGTTATATTTCACCTATAGCCTTCCCTAAGGATGGTTGCTAATTCTGGTGCTTATAATGATCCAAGTTCTTCTTTTATTCTCACGGCGAAATATTTTCTCGACTCCTTGTTCATATCAATCCAATTCTTTTTCACGTTAGTGGCAAGTTATCACCTCATAATTTTGAGATGTTTTCCATAAGCCCACAACAAGCTTACTCTTTTCATTGTTGGTTTTCCAACAATTCTGTTCGACCCTTCTCCTAAAGATGCTTTCAAGCTCATTTAAGGTAGAAGATGTTGTTTTCTCCTCCGTTCATTCCTTTCCATTCTCTCATTTCTTCCGGAGGCATTGTGATGTTGTTCTTTTCAACCCATTTTCTTGTGTTGTCAGGATCGTGTTCTTTTCGTGCTTATCCATTTAACCTCAGTGTGTGCCCGCTGCTCAAGTTCTTTCATTTTATCAAGCCTTGCATATCTTTCCAACCGGAGTGTTTCCAGCTTCGTTCATTCTCGTTGCACTCTTTCTTTCAAGTTGTTCAACCTCTCAAGGTTCTTTGGTTTCACTTGTTTGTCAAAGGAGCAACTTAGCTTTACCTCTTCTCTTTCTCCTCCGTTTTCCCCTCTGGTGCCATTCTAGATCTCGGGACGAGATCCTTTCATAGTGGTGGAGTGTTGTAACACCCCGGATGTAATTTACCTTATATGTACTCCAACTCTTGCCATTTCCGGCACTAAGTTATTTTATTTCCTCGGGTTCGGGTTTTTGCCTCCGTGTGTTGTTGTCGTTGTCATGCATCTCATATCATTGCATCATGTGCATTGCATTTGCATACGTGTTCGTCTCATGCATCCGAGCATTTTCCCGTTGTCCGTTTTGCATTCCGGCGCTCCTATCTCCTCCGGTGGTCCTTTTTACCTCTTTTCGTGTGTGGGGGTTAAACATTTCCGGATTGGACCGAGACTTGCCAAGCGGCCTTGGTTTACTACCGGTAGACCGCCTGTCAAGTTTCATACCATTTGGACTTCGTTTGATACTCCAACGGTTGACCGAGGGACCGAGAAGGCCTTGTGTGTGTTGCAGCCCAACACCCTTCCAATTTGGCCCCAAACCGACCAAAACCCTCTCCATCATCTAGAGTGTTCGATCACGATCGCGTGGCCGAAAACCACACCTCATTTGGAGCCTCCTACCTCCTTCTACGTATAAATAGACATCTCCCCCGAAAATTCCAGATCAAAGCCTAACCTACCTTCCCCTCTCTGCGCCGGACGTGTCCGTCCGCCGCCGGACACGCCGCGCCGCCGCCCGTGCCCAACCACAGGGCGCCATGTGTTCCACCGGCCACCTCCCGCGCCGCGGCCCGCCTGAGCCCGGGACGGGCCCTCGAGGCCCGTCGTCTCCCCGCGCCGCCCGGTCGCCTTCCCGCCGCCCGACCGCCTGAAGCTCGCCGCCTCCACCGCGCCATCTGCCGCCTCGCGCCGCCCGGCTTCGTCGGCACCTCCTCGCGCCGCCCGTCGCCTCCGACGCGCCATCTTCGTCCGCCGCGCCCCTCGCCTCCACGCCAACCACCGCCGTCCGCCGCTCCGTCCCCGAGCCCCGGCGACCGGATCCGCGCCGCCCCTGTCCGTCTGTTCAAGCTCCGGCCGCCACTTCTCCATCTCCGGCGAGAACGGCA
Source organism: Triticum urartu (assembly GCF_003073215.2). Taxonomy (NCBI): domain Eukaryota; kingdom Viridiplantae; phylum Streptophyta; class Magnoliopsida; order Poales; family Poaceae; genus Triticum; species Triticum urartu. Next base: position 25,262,870 of record NC_053026.1, read on the forward strand.
TCGAACCTCGGGAAGCGCGTCGCCCGATCCAGATCTAAAAATATCAAGGTTGACCCCGTTTTCCCCCTAAGTCGGCATATTATTTTGCATTCTTGCTCATGCCGTAACTCCGCATCCGTAGCTCCGTTTTGCGCGTGTAGCATATCAAAATTTTCGTCTCTAAGAGTACCTCATTTCATCTCATTGCATCATTTTCATTTGAGCTCATCTTGATGCCCGAAATGCTGTTGGAAGAGGGCTATGTGATAAAATTGCCAGATCTATTTCATCAAATAGATATTTGTTTTTTTCCATGATTAATGTGTGCATGATATGCTCCTGAGCTCTACATGAGTTTTGTTATATGCCATGCCATCTTTACAGAGGTGCTTACCATGTATTTTTGTGATATGGGTGGTGACTAGCACAAGCTTGCAAAGTAGTGCATTCGTTAATGCTGATTTCAGGGACTTAGAATTTCTCCAAGTCCTTGATCTGTTTTTATCAATATGCCATATGTTCATGTTGTTTCCTAGTGATCCGTGCCTCTTTTGAGGATGATCAGTGAGGATGATTTTTTATTATTGTGGTGCTCTATCCATCCATGTCTTTGTTTGCATTTATGGAGCACCCTAGCTTGAGTCAATCGAGCTCTACTGTTGCTATTTCGGGAATCCTGGCAGATTGTTTACTTGTTAGCGATTTTGCCGAGGATGTTGTTGTTGATCCGTGCATTCTATGTTGTTTTTCTTGCCATGTCTAGCTTATATGATATGTATTCTTGATGGGTGTATGCTTATTTTGTCATGCCTTGCTCTTTAGTGAGTGCATCGAGCTCGTAAACATGCCTACTCGTTAACAGATTTGCATGCTCCAGTTTTTCTCTAAGTCTGTTATCTGATTATGTTTTTGTCATGTTCACATGCTTGCAATCGTATTTTCTGATCCCTTTTGGCTCAAGGTCACTAAGGGAATTTTGTTAAGTGCTTTGAGTAGCTTCATGTCATGCCTTGCTTTGCCATGTTAAGTTCCTGTAGCATATAGTTTTCATGCGCCAAAGTGTGCTACCTGATGTGAAATTCCAGACTTGTGTTAATTTCACTAAGTCTGAAACCTGTTATCTTTTGCTCTTTTGCCATGCTTGTTTGAACCTGTTAATGGATAAATTGGCCGTAGCTCAGTGTTCATCTTTTGTCAAGAATTATGAGTGGATCCCTGCCATGTATTTTGTTGTCATGTTTGAGTGATGTAGCATAATTATTTTGATGCATTTAGATGGCTACTTGTTGTTTATCGCAGACCGGTGCCATATTTGTTTTGCTTGCCATTTCCAAACTGTCCATCCGATTCCGGTGATCTTTATATCGATTTCAACCGAAATCACCTCACCTTTCCAGTGGCACTCTTGGATTTCCAAGTTGAGGCCAGATTCAATCATTCCTTGTCAAATCTTGCATACACATCACATATCGCATCCCGCATAGCATACCATGTTTGCATCATGTTGCTTGAGCATTGCACGTGGTTGATTGTGTTCCTTTTGCTTGTTTGTCTTGTTTGGGTAGAGTCGGGAGACGAGTTCGCGAACTAGGAGCCCGTTGAGTTTGCTTACGAGGATCAAGTCAACTCTGACAACTTTGCAGGCAAGATGATCATACCCTCGAAATCACTTCTATCTTTGCTTGCTAGATTGCTCGCTCTTTTGCTATGCCTATGCTACGATACCTACCACTTGCTTATCATGCCTCCTATATTGTTAAACCAAGCCTCTAACCCACCTTGTCCTAGCAAACCGTTGTTTGGCTATGTTACCGCTTTGCTCAACCCCTCTTATAGCGTTGTTAGTTGCAGGTGAAGATGAAGTTTGTTCCTTGTTGGAACATGGAGATGTTGTTCCTCGTTGGAACATGTTTACTTGTTGGGATATCACAATATATCTTATTTAATTAATGCATCTATATACTTGGTAAAGGGTGGAAGGCTCGGCCTTTTGCCTAGTGTTTTGTTCCACTCTTGCCGCCCTAGTTTCCGTCATATCGGTGTTATGTTCCCGGATTTTGCGTTCCTTACGCGGTTGGGTGATAATGGGAACCCCTTGACAGTTCGCCTTGAATAAAACTCCTCCAGCAATGCCCAACATTGGTTTTACCATTCGCCACCTAGCCTCTTTTTCTCTTGGGTTCCGCGGACTCAAGGGTCATCTTTATTTAAACCCCTGGGCCAGTGCTCCTCTGAGTGTTGGTCCAACCTGTCAGCTACCGGTGGCCACTAGGGGCAACTCTGGACTGGCCTACCCGTACCTTGGACAATCCAGTGTTGCCCTGAGAACGAGATATGTGCAGCTCCTATCGGGATTTGTCGGCACATCCGGGCGGTGTTGCTTGATTTGTTTTACCTTGTCGAAGTTGTCTTGTAGAACCGGGATACCGAGTCTGATCGGAATGTCTCGGGAGAAGGTTTATCCTTCGTTGACCGTGAGAGCTTGTGATGGGCTAAATTGGGACTCCCCTGCAGGGATTTGAACTTTCAAAAGTCGTGCCCGCGGTAATGGGCAGATGGGAATTTGTTAATGTCCGATTGTAGATAACATGAACCTTAACTTAATTAAAATGAAGCAACTGCGTGTGTAACCGTGATGGTCTCTTCTCGGCGGGGTCCGGGAAGTGAACACGGTGTTGGAGTAATGTTTGCCGTAGGTTGTTCTTTAGTTCTTCGTTCGTGCTTTGCTTTCTCTTCTCGCTCTCTTTTGCGAACAGGATAGCCACCATATATGCTAGTCGCTTGCTGCAGCTCCACATATTACCTTGCCTTACCTATAAGCTTAAATAGTCTTGATCGCGAGGGTGCGAGATTGCTGAGTCCCCGTGACTCACAGATTACTTCCAAACCAGATGCAGGGCCCGATGACTCCGTTCCAGATGATGCGCTTGAACTCAAGTGGGAGTTCGACGAAGACTCACGCCGTTACTATGTGTCTTTCCCTGATGATCAGTAGTGGTGCCCAGTTGGGTCGAGCGGGACCGTGTCGCATGTTGGGGTTGATCTTTTATTTTGGTGCCGTAGTCGGACCATGAGTGTATTGGATGATTGTAATGCTATTTATGTATTTGTTTGATGTGGCGAGTGTAAGCCAACTATGTACCTTTTCCCCTATTATCTATTTACATGGGTTGTTGTGAAGATTACCTTACTTGCGACATTTCTTTCAATGCGGTTATGCCTCTAAGTCGTGCTTCGACACGTAGGAGATATAGCCGCATCGAGGGCGTTACACCTGGATGCTCATATTGGTTCCTACATATTCTACGAAGATCTTTATCGGTCAAACCGCATAACGACAGACGTTGTTCCCTTTGTCATCGGTATGTTACTTGCTCGAGATTCGATCGTCGGTATCTCAATACCTAGTTCAATCTCGTTACCGACAAGTCTCTTTACTCTTTCTGTAATGCAACATCCCGCAACTAACTGAGAGGGCCACATTGCTTGCAAGGCTTATAGTGATGTGCATTACTGAGAGGGCCCAGAGATACCTCTCCCACAATCGGAGTGACAAATCCTATTCTTGATCTATGCCAACTCCACGAACACCATCGGAGAAACTTGTAGATCACCTTTATAATCACCCAGTTACGTTGTGATGTTTGGTAGCACACAAAGTGTTCCTCCGGTATTCGGGAGTTGCATAATCTCATAGGCATAGGAACATGTATAAGTCATGAAGAAAACAATAGCAGTAAACTTAAATGATCAAGTGCTAAGCTAACGAAATGGGTTAAGTCAATCACATCATTCTCCTAATGATGTGATCCCGTTGATCAAATAACAACTCATGTCTATGGCTAGGAAACTTAACCATCTTTGATCAATGAGCTAGTCAAGTAGAGGCATACTAGTGACACTATGTTTGTCTATGTATTCACACATGTATCATGTTTCCGGTTAATACAATTCTAGCATGAATAATAAACATTTTTCATGAAATAAGGAAATAAATAATAACTTTATTATTGCCTCTAGGGCATATTTCCTTCAATCATAGTCTCCATCATCCTTTCCTCACTAGGGCAATGCTCTAATAATGATGATCAACACACTTTTATTTTCTTACAACTCAACATTACAAGTCGATGTCTAGAACAAATTATGACTCTATATGAATTCCTCCGGCGGTGTACCGGGATGTGCAATGATCTAGTGTAGCAATGACATCAAAACGGACAAGCCATGAAAACATCATGCTAGCTATCTTACGATCATGCAAAGCAATATGACAATGAATGCTCAAGTCATGTATATGATGATGATGGAAGTTGCATGGCAATATATCTCGGAATGGCTATGGAAATGCCATAATAGGTAGGTATGGTGGCTGTTTTGAGGAAGATATAAGGAGGCTTATGTGTGATAGAGCATATCATATCACGGGGTTTGGATGCACCGGCGAAGTTTGCACCGACCCTGGAGGTGAGAAAGGGCAATGCACAGTATCGAAGAGGCTAGCAACGATGGAAGGGTGAGAGTGCGTATAATCCATGGACTCAACATTAGTCATAAAGAACTCACATACTTATTGCAAAAATCTACAAGTCATCAAAACCAAGCACTACGCGCATGCTCCTAGGGGGATAGATTGGTAGGAAAAGACCATCGCTCGTCCCCGACCGCCACTCATAAGTAAGGCAATCAAAGAAACACCTCATGCTTCAAATTTTTCACACAACGGTTACCATACGTGCATGCTACGGGACTTGCAAACCTCAACACAAGTATTTCTCAATTACTCAACTAGCACGACTCTAATATCACCACCTTTATATCGCAAAACTATTGCAAGGAATCAAACATATCATATTCAGTGATCTACAAGTTTTATGTAGGATTTTATGACTAACCATGTGAATGACCAATTCCTGTCATCTCTCTAAATAGATATAAGTGAAGAAAGAGAGTTTAATTCTTTCTACAAAAGATATGCCCACGCTCTAACAAATATAAGTGAAGCAAAAGAGCATTGTACAAATGGCAGTTTTCTATGTGAAGAGAAATAGGCAATCCAAACTTCAAATGATATAAGTGAAGCACATGAAGCATTCTATAAAGCCATACTCAAAAGATATAAGTGAAGTGCAAAGAGCATTCTAGATCAAACATGGACTATCTCATACCAGCATGGTGCATCAAAGAAAAGTGAAAACTAAATGCAAAAGACGCTCCAAGATTTACACATATCACATGAACGAAACGAAACCGAAAACATACCGATACTTGATGAAGAAAGATGGGATGCCTTCCGGGGCATCCCCAAGCTTAGACGCTTGAGTCTCCTTGAATATTTACTTGAGGTGCCTTGGGCATCCCCAAGCTTGAGCTCTTACCTCTCCTCCTTCTCCTCACATCGAGACCTCCTCGATCTTCGAACACTTCATCCACACAAAACTCAATAGAAAGCTCGGTAAGATCCGTTAGTATAATAAAGCAAATAACTACTCTAAGTACTGTTGCAAACCAATTCATATTTTGTTTTTGCATTGTAGCTACTGTAATATAACTTTTCCATGGCTTAATCCACTGATAGAAATCGATAGTTTCATCAAAACAAGCAAACTATGCATCAAAAACAGAATCTGTCTTAAATAGGACAGTCTGTAGTAATCTGAACATTCACCATACTTCTAGTACTCCAAAAATTCTGAAAATTAGGAAAAATAAACAATTTGTATAGAAATAAAGTGCAAAAGGTTTCAGAACCGTTTGACATTCCAGTAAAAAATGTAAAATCGCACACTACAGCTAAAGTTTCTGTTTTGCACCGCACAAACCAACAAGCAATGTAAACATCCTAAAGGCAAATCTTGGCACATTATTTTTGTTTTTAAACTTTATAAAAGTATACAACAGAAATAAATGACTCTCTAAAACTTCCAAGTTGTCTCCCTGGCAGCGCTTTCTTTAAAGCCATTAACCTAGGCATATAGTGCTCAAGTAATGGATCCACCCGGATCCCAAGGTATATCAAAGCAAATTTTAATTAACAATGATTTGTATTTAGTAGTGAGCACAAAGTAACATATATCATGCAACAACGAAGTCTAACTCTCTTCCTATGCATCGGCATATCATAAAAGAACAATTCATGCACACATAGTAAAGGCCGATGCATAGTATAAACAGTTTCTTGCAATTTTATCATATTGGAAACATGGAGAGGCGGAGATGTAGTTCCTCTCTCATAATAATTGCAAGTAGGAGAAGCAAGCACATGCATATTATATCTATCAAAATCAACATGTGTAGTAGTGAAACGCAACCCATCAATATAATCCTTAATAAGGGCAATCTTCTCCGATATAGTGTAGTCGGGAGAATTCAAAAAGATAATAGGACTATCATGCGTGGGTGCAATAGCAAAAATTTCATGTTTAATATAAGGAGCTATAGAAAGTTCATCTCCATAAGCATAATTCATATTGGCATCTTGGTCACAAGCATAGAAAACATCATCAAAAAGGGATATTTCAAAAGAATCAATGGGATCATAACAATCATCATAGCATTCATCCTTCGGTAAATTCGAAGGGAAATTAAACAATGTATGAGTTGAAGAGTTACTCTCATTAGAAGGTGGGCACATGTAGCTAATCCACTCTTCCTCCTTTTGTTCTTCGCTCTACTCATCATCTTTTTCATCTAATGAGCCCACAGTTTCATCAATTCCTTCTTCCATAGACTCCCTCAAAATATTAGTCTCTTCTTAGACAACGGAGGAGTCCTCAATATATGGTTTAACATAGGAATTAGAAGCATAATTATCATAACAATATTTGAGTATGGCAAGATTTTCAGATTTGTAAAGAGTAGCATCATACTTTCCAATCAATGAAGCAATTTCATAAGCACCCTTGAAAGCAACAAATTCTTCAATTTGTAGAACATCATAGTAATTATAAACACCCTTAGCATACGAAGATACGATTCCATTATCACTAAGCTAACATTGTGTGACGCCCCGAGACCGATGTGCCAGGTGTCTTCCAGTTATTCGCTGTTGTTGCCTTGTCATTGCTTGCATGTCATGCTTTTCATATCATGTCATCATGTGCATTTCTTTTGCATACATGTTTGTCTCATGCATCCGATCATTTTCCCCGTTGTCCGTTTTGCAATCTGGCGCTCCTATGTCCTCCAGTGCCCCTTTCTACCTCTTTTCGTGTGCGGGTGTTGAACGTTTTCGGATTGGACCGAGACTTGTCATGCGGCCTTGGTTTACTACCGGTAGACCGCATGTCAAGTTTCGTGACATTTGGACTTCGTTTGCTAGTCCAACGGTTAACCGAGGGACTGAAAAGGCCTCTTTTGTGTGCAGCCCAACACTCCTTCCAAAGTGGCCCAAAACCCACCTAAACCCCTTCCATCATCTAGGCCGTTAGATCACGATCGCGTGGCCGCAAACCGCACCTCATTTGGAGCCTCCTAACTCCCTCTACCTATAAATATGTATCCCTCGCAGAATTTTCACGCAGATGAAACCCTAACCTCCTCCTCCGCACGCCGCCGGACATGTCCACTGCCACCGCCACCTCACTCCGGCCAATGAGAGCCTGCCACGTCATCCCGGCGGCCGCTCCCGGCCAACCGGAGTGCGCCACATCAGCCCTCCGCGCCTTCCTCTCTCTCCACCGCCGTGGGCCCGCTTGGCCCAGATCCGGCCCGCACGGGCCCGGTCGCCGCCACCGCACCGCCCTGCAACCGCTGCTCCTTCACCGCGCCTCCGCCGCCCGTTTTGCCGGCGCCGCCGCAACTCCTCGCCCGCCGGCGACCGCCGTCATTGCTGGAGGCCTTCTCGCCGCAGCACCTTCCCGCCGGCCACCACTCGCCGTCGCGCGCCGCTCGTCGCCCTGCTCCCGCGCCGCTCACTCGCTCGCCGCCCCGCCGCTGTTCACCGCCGGCCGCCGCCGCCATCCATGCTCGCCGGAGCTCCAGCTCCTCCCACCGGCTGGCGACCCACCGCCGACAACGACAACCGCGTCCGGCCAGGCAAGGCTTTACCTCTCACCTTCTTCCTCCTGCCTCCACTCTCTCTCTCACTGGATCTCTCCCTCTCTTCCAAGGTTCGCCGGAGAACCACATCTCGCGGAGACGAAGCTGGACCAGACCCACTACTTCACCCAACCAAACGCCTCCGTCCAGATCCGGATCCAACCCGTCCCGCTTCTCCTCGTCCTGGGTTGACTTTTCCCGCGAGGTGAAATCTGCTAAGTCCTGAGATTCCAGATTCATATGCCTCTGTTCATCGCATCATAGCTTCATGACCGTTGCTCCAATTCGTGCGTGTAGCATATCGAAATGTTCGTCTCGACGAGTACTTCATTTCATCTCATTGCATCATTTTCATTTGAGCTCATCTTGATGCCCGAAATGCTGTTGGAAGAGGGCTATGTGATGTTAGTTTCACATTATTTTCAGCAAATGCACTTTTGTCATTTTTGCCATGATTAATGTGTGCATGCTATGATCCTGAGCTCTACATGTGTTTTGAAGTATGCCATGCCATCTTTACAGGGGTGTATGCCATGTATTTTTGTGATCTTCGTGGTGACTAGCACAAGCATGCAAAATAGCTTACTCAATGTTTTTGATTTCAGGGACTTAGAATCTAAGTCCTTGTCCTGTCATTATTTTTATGCCATGTGTTCATGTTGCTACCGAGTGATTCGTGCCTCTTTTGAGCATGATCAGCAAGGATGTTTTGTAGATATTGTGGTGCTCTATACATCCATGTATTTGTTTGCATTTATGGAGCACCCTAGCTTGACTCAATCGAGCTCTACTTTTACTATAAAATGTTCCTGGCAGATTGTTAACATGTTTAGCACGTTTGCCAAGGTTGTTGTAATTGATCCGTGCATGCTATGTTGTTGTTCTTGCCATGTCTAGCTTCTATGCCATGCCTACTTGCTCGGTGTATGCTTATTTTTTCATGCAATGCCTCGTAGTGAGTGCATCGAGCTCGTAAACATGCCTACTTGATATCTGTTTTGCATGCTCCAGTTTTTCACTAAGTCTGTAACCTGTTATCTTTTGCTCTTTTGCCATGCTTGTTTGTACCTGCTATTGAGTGATTTAGCCATAGCTCAGTGTTCATCTTTTGTCAAGCATCTTGAGTGGATCCTTGCCATGTACTTTGTTGCTATGTTTGAGTGCAGTAGCTAATTTATCTTGATGCATTTAGTTGGCTTCGTGCTGTTAATCGCAGATCGGTGCCATATTTGTTTTGCTTGCCATTTCCTAACCGTGCATCCGATTCCGGTGATCTTTATATCGATTTCAACCTAAATCAACTCATCTTTCCAGTGGCACTCTTGGATTTCCAAGTTGAGGCCAGGTTCGATCATTCCTTTCCAAATCATGCATACACATCACATATCGCATCTCGCATATCATACCATGTTTACATCATGTTGTTTGAGCATTGCACGTGGTTGATTGTCCTCCCTTTGCTTGTTGTTCTTGTTTTGGGTAGATCCGGGAGACGAGTTCGTGTTCGAGGACCCGTTGAGTACGTTTTTGAGGATCAAGCTTTTGTCTTCTCAGAGAACTTTGCAGGCAAGATGACCATACCCTCGAAATCACTTCTATCTTTGCTTGCTAGATGCTCGCTCTTTTGCTATGCCTATGTCGCGATACCTACCACTTGCTTATCATGCCTCCCATATTGCCATGTCAAGCCTCTAACCCACCTTGTCCTAGCAAACCATTTGTTTGGCTATGTTACCGCTTTGCTCAGCCCCTCTTATAGCGTTGCTAGTTGCAGGTGAAGATTGGAGCTTGTTCCATGTTGGAACATGGATGTTTTGTTGGGATATCACAATATCTATTATTTAATTAATGCACCTATATACTTGGTAAAGGGTGGAAGGCTCGGCCTTATGCCTGGTGTTTTGTTCCACTCTTGCCGCCCTAGTTTCCGTCATATCGGTATTATGTTCCTAGATTTTGCGTTCCTTACACGGTTGGGTTATAATGGGAACCCCTTGACAGTTCGCTTTGAATAAAACTCCTCCAGCAAGGCCCAACCTTGGTTTTACCATTTGCCTCACCACCACCTACTTTTCCCCTTGGGAGTCGCTCTCTCGAGGGTCATCTTTATTTTAAGCCCCCGGGCCAGTGCTTGTGTAAGTGTTGGTCCAAACTAGAGCCCCTTGCAGCGCCACCTCGGGGAAACTCGAGGGCTGGTTTTAGTTGTACGGATTGCTTATCCGGTGTTGCCCTGAGAACGAGATATGTGCAGCTCCTATCAGGATGTCGGCGCATCGAGCGGTCTTGGTGGTCTTGTTTTACCATTGTCAAAATGTCTTGTAACCGGGATTCCGAGTCTGATCGGATCATCCTGGGAGAAGGGATATCCTTCATTGACCATGAGAGCTTGTGATGGGCTAAGTTGGGACACCCCTGCAGGGTTTTGAAATTTCGAAAGCCGTGCCCGCGGTTATGGGCAGATGGGAATTTGTTAATGTCCGGTTGTAGAGAACCTGAAACTTAATTAAAATGGATCAACAGCGTGTGTAGCCATGATGGTCTCTTTCCGGCGGAGTTCGGGAAGTGAACACGGTGTTGGAGTTATGCTTGACGTAGGTTGCTCTAGGATCCCTTCTTGATCATAGATTCTCGACCGTGCTTTTACCTTCTCTTCTCGCTCTCATTTGCGTATGTTAGCCACCAAATATGCTAGTCGCTTGCTGCAGCTCCACCTCATACCTTTTACCCTACCTATAAGCTTAAATAGTCTTGATCGCGAGGGTGTGAGATTGCTGAGTCCCCGTGACTCACAGATTACTTCCAAAATCAGTTTGCAGGTGCCGATGAAACCGTACAGGTGACGCAACCGAGCTCAAGGAGGAGCTCGATGAAGATCGTGTTCGTTATGTTGTTCCGTTTCCAGTTGATCAGTAGTGGAGCCCAGTTGGGGCGATCGGGGATCTTTTGCATTAGGGGTAGTCTTCTTTTATTTTGGTTCCGTAGTCGGACCTTGTTTGTATCTGGTTGATGTAATGCTTTATTCATGTATTGTGTGAAGTGGCGATTGTAAGCCAACTCTGTACCTCTTTCTTATTCAGTACATGGGATGTGTAAAGATTACCCCTCTTGCGACATGCCTACAATGCGGTTATGCCTCTAAGTCATGCTCCGACACGTGGGAGATATAGCCGCATCGTGGGTGTTACACATTGCTAGGGAAGGTGTTTCTTAGGGTCTTCAGAACAACAAGTAAAATCATATATTTCACATAAATTCCAAGCATAGCATTGCAAACGATGAATTTGATCCAGTAAAAGTTTCCCTTTTTGAGATAAGCGGTGCCGCACATAACAAGCATGCTCATCTAAATATTTGCCCTCAACTAAGCTAGTTGTGCTTTCAGCACGAGCACATAGGGATCGAAGATGATCCAAGTAAAAAGCTTCAGGAGTGTGATAGATTTTGAGTGGTTCTTCAACCATTGGTTTAGTAGGCACCACTAATTGTTTTGGTATTTTGCATTTCCTACCCATAACTAAAGATAGAAAATAAGAGCACAAAATAAAACTACTTAGTGATAAAGCAAACAAGCACACACGAGAATATTCACCCCACACTATAACTCCCCGGCAACGGCACCAGAAAAAGGTCTTGATAACTGATACGTCTCCAACGTATCTATAATTTTTGATTGTTCCATGATATTATATTATCAACCTTGGATGTTTTATATGCATTTATATGCTATTTTATATGATTTTTGGGACTAACCTATTAACCCAGAGCCCAGTGCCCGTTTCTATTTTTCCCTTGTTTCAGTGTTTCGCAGAAAAGGAATATCAAACGGAGTCCAAACGGAATGAAACCTTCAGAAAAGTTATTTTTGGAAAGAAAGCAATACATGAGACTTGGAGTGCACGTAGGGGATTAACGAGGAGAGCACGAGGTAGGGGGCCACGCCCACCCTCCCTGGGCGCGCCCTCCACCCTCGTGGGCCCCTCGTGGCTCCCCTGATGTATTTCTTCCGCCTATATATATATATAACCTAAAACTATCAAAGACGAGAATAGATCGGGAGTTCCCCCGCCAGAAGCCTCCGTAGCCACCGAAAACCAATCTAGACCCGTTCCGGCACCCTGCCGGAGGGGGCAATCCCACTCCGGTGGCCATCTTCATCATCCCGGTGCTCTCCATGACGAGGAGGGGGTAGTTCTCCCTCGGGGCTGAGGGTATGTACCAGTAGCTGTGTGTTTGATCTCTCTCTCTCTCGTGTTCTTGAGGTGGCACGATCTTGATGTATCGCGAGCTTTGCTATTATAGTTGGATCTTATGATGTTTCTCCCCCTCTACTCTCTTGTAATGGATTGGGTTTTCCCTTTGAAGTTATCTTATTGGATTGAGTCTTTAAGGATTTGAGAACACTTGATGTATGTATTGCGTGGGATACCCGTGGTGACAATGGGGTATTCTATTGATCCACTTGATGTATGTTTTGGTGATCAACTTGCGGATTCCGCCCATGAACCTATGCATAGGGGTTTGCACACGTTTTCGTCTTGACTCTCTGGTAGAAACTTTGGGGCACTCTTTGAGGTTCTATGTGTTGGTTGAATAGATGAATCTGAGATTGTGTGATGCTTATCATATAATCATACCCACGAATACTTGAGGTGACATTGGAGTATCTAGGTGACATTAGGGTTTTGGTTGATTTGTGTCTTAAGGTGTTATTCTAGTACGAACTCTAGGGCTATTTGTGACACTTATAGGAGTAGCCCAACGGATCGATTGGAAAGAATAACTTTGAGGTGGTTTCATACCCTACCATAATCTCTTCGTTTGTTCTCCTCTATTAGTGACTTTGGAGTGACTCTTTGTTGCATGTTGAGGGATAGTTATATGATCCAATTATGTTATTATTGTTGAGAGAACTTGCACTAGTGAAAGTATGAACCCTAGGCCTTGTTTCAACGCATTGCAATACCGTTTGTGCTCACTTTTATCATTAGTTACCTTGCTGTTTTTATATTTTCAGATTACAAAAACCTTTATCTACCATCCATATACCACTTGTATCACCATCTCTTTGCCAAACTAGTGCACCTATACAATTTACCATTGTATTGGGTGTGTTGGGGACACAAGAGACTCTTTGTTATTTGGTTGCAGGGTTGCTTGAGAGAGACCATCTTCATCTTATGCCTCCTACGGATTGATAAACCTTAGGTCATCCACTTGAGGGAAATTTGCTACTGTCCTACAAACCTCTGCACTTGGAGGCCCAACAACGTCTACAAGAAGAAGGTTGTGTAGTAGACATCAAGCTCTTTTCTGGCGCCGTTGCAAGGGAGGTTAGAGCTTGAAGGTATATATTTAGATCTTGCAATCGAGTCTTTTAGTTTCTTGTTTTATCACTAGTTTAGTTTATAAAAGAAAATTACAAAAAATGGAATTAAGTTTGCCTCATACGCTTCATCTTTTTAATATCTTTCGTGAGTATGATGGAATGGAAAATTGTGCCATAGTGTTAGAAGAAGAATGCATTAAAATGTTTGGTACTAAATCTTTGAATGATGAGCATGATTGCAATTTTGTTAGTATGAACTCCTTGAATACCCATAGTACTAATGATGATTGCACTAGTTATGATGAAAATGTCTCCTATAAACATGTCAATTTTTGTGGAGTGCATTGGGTTTGCAAGTACATACCAAATAGGGAAGATAGATATTGCAAGAGGCATAATCATTTAGAAACTAAATTGTTGCAAGAAAGGCTAGATGTTTTTGCTGAAAGATTCAATATTTATCGCCATCCTTGTGAACTTTGCAATGAACATGGTCATTTAAAGCTTCGATGCTATTTGTTTCATGATCAAGTCGTGTCCAAAAATTGTGATAACTTGATTACCCTTGAGCATCATAAAGAGCTTAGTCTTCTTTTGGGTTATGAAGAAATGAAACGTATAACTGAGGGTATTCCAAAAATTTAATCTCGGTAAATTTCTCGATTTTGATCTAGAGGAAATTTATATGTATTGTGCGGTGAATTGCATTGAAAACCCTTATATTGCCAATTACATAAAGAAAAGAAAACAAATAGAATATGAAGAGAATACTAATGAAAGGGAAGAGACTTCCCAATACCCTCCTATTATTTCTTATGATGAATCAGGTAACGAGGAGGAGCCTCCTATTCAACCAATCTCATTAATAAGGAGCTCCAAAAAGAGGATTGAACCCACACATGATGTGGTGAAGAAGTAGGAAAGAAAAAGGAAGAGAGGTAAAAAGATATCTCTCCCAAATAATGCTGCTCCTATTACTATTGTTTCTCATGAAAATATAATTGTGGAAGATAATGATACTTCTTATGATCTTGAAAATCTTTTTGGCACTTTCTTGGAAGAATATTATAATTGCTATACTATTGGTGCTATCCACACTATTAATGATGAGAGTGATTATGCTTATGATATGAAAAGGCCCAAGCTTGGGGATGCTATGTTTAATGAAGATGATACTTCTAGTCTCCCAAGTTTTGATATGCAAATTTATAATGATGATAGCATGCCTCCTACTTATGAGGATTATATTGATCAAAGTGGATTTGGAGAGGTCATGACTTTATTTAGTAATGATTCCAATATCTTGGAAGATGTTTCAATCGATTATGATGAGAACAAAGTTGCTACTTATGATAATTATTGTGATGATACATATTCTATAAAAAGTAGAGATGATTATATTTATAAAAATTGTCATGATTATGATTACCCTTTTTCTGAACATTACTCTTTTAATGTGGAAACAATTTATAGTATTCAAGTCTCTTGTGATACTCCCACTATCCCGAATGAGAAGAATTTTGTTTATGTGGAGAGTAGTAAATTTTCTATGCTCGTAGATCATGAAAATAATTCTTTATGTGATAGTTATATTGTTGTATTCATTCATGATGCTACTGAAAATCATTATGAGGTAGGACCATATGCTTGTAGGAATTGCAATAATATCAATTTTCCTCTCTATGTGCTTAAAGTTTTGAAATTATGCTTGTTTTACCTTCCTATGCAAGTTGATTCTTGTTCCCATAAGTTGTTTGCTCACAAAATCCCTATGCATAGGAAGTAGGTTAGACTTAAATGTCATATTCTTCAAGATGCTCTCTTTATGTTACAATTCTTATCTTTTATGTGAGCATCATTGAAATCATGCTTAGCTAGGGGCGTTAAACGATAGCGCTTGTTGGGAGGCAACCCAACTTTATTTTTGTTCCTGTTTAGTAATAAATAATTTATCTAGCCTCTGTTTTGATTGAGTTTCTATGTTTTAATTAGTGTTTGTGCCAAGTAGAACCGCTGGGAAGACTTGGGGAAAGTCTTTTTTAATCTTGATGTAAAAAACAGAAACTTTAGCGCTCACGAGACTTGCTGCCATTTTTTTTGAAAAGTGATATTTAGTTAATTCTTTTTGAAGATGATTAATAGATAAATTACTCACGTCCATAAATTTATTTTAGAATTTTTGGGGTTCCAGAACTTGCGTTGGCTACAGATTACTACAGACTATTCTGTTTTTGACAGATTCTGTTTTTCGTGTGTTGTTTGCTTATTTTGATGAATCTATGGCTAGTAAAAGAGTTTATAAACCATATAGAAGTTGTAATACAGTAGGTTTAACACCAATATAAATAAAGAATGAGTTCATTACAGTACCTTGAAGTGGTGTTCTGTTTTCTTTCGCTAACGGAGCTTACGAGTTTTCTGTTAAGTTTTGTGTTGTGAAGTTTTCATGTTTTGGGTAAAGATTCGATGGACTATGGAATAAGGAGTGGCAAGAGCCTAAGCTTGGGGATGCCGAAGGCACCCCAAGGTAATATTCAAGGACAACCAAGAGCCTAAGCTTGGGGATGCCCCGGAAGGCATCCCCTCTTTCGTCTTCGTTCATCGGTAACTTTACTTGCAGCTATATTTTTATTTACCACATGATATGTGTTTTGCTTGGAGCGTCAATTTATTTTGTTAGGATTTGCTTGATATTTGAATAAAATACCAATATCTGAAATTGTTTAATGTTAGAGAGTCTTCATATAGTTGCATAATTATTCGACTACTCATTGATCTTCACTTATATCTTTCGGAGTAGTTTGTTGTTGCTCTCGTGCTTCACTTATATATTTTTAGAGCACGGCGGTGGTTTTATTTTGAAGAAATAGATGAACTCTCATGCTTCACTTATATAATTTTGAGAGTCTCTAAACAGCATGGTAATTTGCTTTGGTTATGAATTTAGTCCTAATATGATGGGCATCCAAGAGGGATATAATAAAAACTTTCATATGAAGTGCATTGAATACTAAGAGAAGTTTGATACTTGATAATTGTTTTGAGATATGGATATGGTGATATTAGATTCATGCTAGTTGAGTACTTGTGAATTTGAGAAATTATTGTGTTGAAGTTTGTGATTCCCGTAGCATGCACGTATGGTGAACCGTTATGTGACGAAGTCAGAGCATGCTGTATTTATTGATTGTCCTCCTTATGAGTGGCGGTCGGGGACGAGCGATGGTCTTTTCCTACCAATCTATCCCCCTAGGATCATGCGCGTAGTACTTTGTTTCGATAAATAATAGATTTTTGCAATAAGTATGTGAGTTCTTTATGACTAATGTTGAGTCCATGGATTATACGCACTCTCACCCTTCCACCATTGCTAGCATCTCTAATACCGCGCACCTTTCGCCGGTATCATACACCCACCATATACCTTCCTCAAAACAACTACCATACCTACCTATCATGGCATTTCCATAGCCATTCCAAGATATATTGCCATGCAACTTTCCACCGTTCCATTTACTATGACACACTCCATCATTGTCATATTGATTTGCATGATCATCTAGTTGACATTGTATTTGTGGCAAAGCCACCGTTCATAATTCTTTCATACATCCCGGTACACCGCCGGAGGCATTCATATAGAGTCATACTTTGTTCTAGTATCGAGTTGTAATCTTTGAGTTGTAAATAAATAGAAGTGTGATGATCATCAATAATAGAGCATTGTCCCCCCAAAAAAGAGAAAGGCCAAAAAAGGGAAGGCCCCCAAAAAGGAAAATAAAAATGGGCAATGCTACTATCCTTTTTCCACACTTGTGCTTCAAAGTAGCACCATGATCTTCATGATAGAGAGTCTCCTATGATGTCACTTTCATATACTAGTGGGAATTTTTCATTATAGAACTTGGCTTGTATATTCCAACAATAGGCTTCCTCAAATGCCCTAGGTCTTTGTAAGCAAGCAAGTTGGATGCACACCCACTTAGTTTCTTTTGTTGAGCTTTCATGCATTTATATCTCTAGTGCATCCGTTGCATGGCAATCCCTACTCACTCACATTGATATCTATTAATGGGCATCTCCATAGCCCGTTGATACGCCTAGTTGATGTGAGACTATCTTCTCCTTTTTGTCTTCTCCACAACCACCATTCTATTCCACCTATAGTGCTATATCCATGGCTCACGCTCATATATTGCATAAAGATTGAAAAAGTTTGAGAACATCAAAAGTATGAAACAATTGCTTGGCTTGTCATCGGGGTTGTGCATGATTTGAATATGTTGTGTGGTGAAGATGGAGCATAGCCAGACTATATGATTTTGCAGGGATAACTCTCTTTGGCCATGTTATTTTGAAGAGACATAATTGCTTAGTTAGTATGCTTGAAGTATTATTATTTCTATGTCAATATTAAACTTTTTTATTGAATCTTATGGTGCGATACTCTTGCCACCATAAAGAAGAATTACTTAGAGAAATATGTTAGGTAGCATTCCACATCAAAAATTCTGTTTTTATCATTTACCTACTCGAGGACGAGCAGGAATTAAGCTTGGGGATGCTGATACGTCTCCAACGTATCTATAATTTTTGATTGTTCCATGCTATTATATTATCAACCTTGGATGTTTTATATGCATTTATATGCTATTTTATATGATTTTTGGGACTAACCTATTAACCCAGAGCCCAGTGCCAGTTTATGTTTTTCCCTTGTTTCAGTGTTTCGCAGAAAAGGAATATCAAACGGAGTCCAAACGGAATGAAACCTTCGGAAAAGTTATTTGGAAAGAAAGCAATACAAGAGACTTGGAGTGCACGTCAGGGGAATAACGAGGAGAGCACGAGGCAGGGGGCGCGCCCACCCCCTGGGCGCACCCTCCACCCTCATGGGCCCCTCGTGGCTCCCCTGATGTATTTCTTCCGCCTATATATATATCCATATACCCTAAAACTATCATAGACGAGAATAGATCGGGAGTTCCTCCGCCAGAAGCCTCTGTAGCCACCGAAAACCAATCTAGACACGTTCCGGCACCCTGCCGGAGGGGGAAATCCCTCTCCGGTGGCCATCTTCATCATCCCGGTGCTCTCCATGATGAGGAGGGAGTAGTTCTCCCTTGGGGCTGAGGGTATGTACCAGTAGCTATGTGTTTGATCTCTCTCTCTCTTGTGTTCTTGAGGTGGTACGATCTTGATGTATCGCGAGCTTTGCTATTATAGTTGGATCTTATCATGTTTCTCCCCCTCTACTCTCTTGTAATGGATTGAGTTTTCCCTTTGAAGTTATCTTATCGGATTGAGTCTTTAAGGATTTGAGAACACTTGATGTATGTCTTCCCTGACTTAGGAGCCCGCTGCTTGATCGAATCGCAGGCGTTGTTGAGTCTAGAAAAAAAATGCTTTGAGCCATTTAGGAATTATATATATCGGAGAGTTAGGAATTCTTTTTACTCCTCAGTCCCTTCGTCGCTCTGGTGAGGCATCCTGACGTAGAGTTTTGACTCTTCTCTTCTCAAATTTCACTAAATTATTTCTTAGGATCACGCGGGTATCTTGGAATCGTTCCGATGGTTTTGTGACGAGAACATTGTTCTTGGTGCCTCCTGACATTTAGGGGTTGTGGCAGTGTCCCGGGGAGTTGAGCTCCGAGGTGTTGTCGTCACAATTTTATCGTTGAGATTCTGGAATACCTGAGTTTCGCCGACATCAAAAATCTCTTTTATGCAGTTGTTGGTGAGATAACCTCGACGCCACCCAGTACTGGGGCGGGAGTTCGGGAGTATTGCCATAACTCGTATAACGGATGCTTTTCGAAGGTTGAGGTAAACGATTTCCGAAGGTTTCTTGGTTATGTGTTGAAGGATGGATACAGCTGGATGTAGGATTTGTTAGTTTTGGGTGAGATATTATGCTTCCCCTGGATGTAGGATTTGTTAGTTTTGCATAACCGGAAAATTTCGGGAGTTTATAAGTGGGAATTCAAGTAGCTCCTAGGAATTCTTTCCGACAGATGCATGATATGACATTGGGGTTCGACGTCTAGTGGTCCGCCTATCCACGGTTGGTTTTACAGTGGTCTCATTGTGTCTTAAAGAGTCCTTGGCTATGCTGACTCGGGGACGCTTTGTATGTCATGTGCACTACCTTGTACATGATGGTGCTGTACGATCGAGCCCGTGTGGGCCCCACCACGAAAACTTCGGACGAAATCTCTATCATATGTTTGTTCCGGCTTATTCTGCAAGCCAATCCTTTGATTTGTTTTGAGTTGTGGTATTCGAGTTGCTTCGAAGTCAAATGTTGATTCCATACCTTTCCTAAGTGGTGTTCTCATGTTCCTACGGGAATACTAATCCTTCTCGATCATCGAGTTTGTCATGTCAATCCTTGTCAGCCGGTGCAATTCTCGTCAAGATGATCCTATCATTTGTCTCATCCGTAAGATCAACTCCAAGTCTTCTCAATGTTGTTTGTTTCATTCATCTCAAGCTGCCTTTGTTTTTCCCCCCCCCCCCCCCCCTTTTTTTTCAAGGACTCAGATTTCTTAATCGAGTATCCATCTTATTGACGTGAAGCCTCCCCATTCTGTTCTGTCAATATTCTTACCCGGTGGTTCTCATGAAGATGCTCTACACGTTCATCATTCTTAATTCTTTTCTTCTCCAGTGGAACCAATTCAAGCTTTGTTGATCATATCCTTTCCCCGTTTCAAATACCTTCTCATGTCGGTGCACCTCATAATCATTCACTTCTCGCTATTCATTTGTTCGGGAGTGCTGAAGATATCTTAGAAGGCTCGTCTTGTCTTTCAAGATTAGTTCAACCTATTTCGAGGTTGTTATCTCATTCTAGCCATTTAAATCTTACTGGTGCATTCTCTCTTTTAAATCGTTCTACAGTGTTTCTTTTGAGTGGGCCCTAACCCACAGGTCTTTTCCCAGGATCTTACCTGACTCTTCTAATTTTCCCGGAGATTTTCAAATTCTTTTCTAAAGTCTGACATAAGAATGAATTGTCATCAGTCAGATGGTTTCTCCAAGATCTTATAAATTTTCTAATCATTGGATCAACCTCTTTGCTTTTCATTCTCCTGGAGTATCTAAATAATTCATGACGGTGTTTCTCGTCGTCATTCTCAACATTTGAAGACCAAAGAAGAATTTTCCTCCATATCTTGCTCCATTCTCTTCAAGATTCATGGGTCTAGCTTGACGCCATCCTCTCATAATTGGTTTTAGTTGTGAGAATTCTTTTCACTCATCTGGAGCTATTCAGGAGTCTTTTCAGTTTGATTCTCCGCAGCCCATCATCTCAGATTTATTCATTCCAGCTTTCAGCTCGCATTCTCCAAATCTTACCGGTGCATCATTCAAGTATTCTCTTATCAGCTCGTGATCTTTTCGTTCTCATGTATCTAAATCCCCTCAAGTATTTTCATTCATTCTCTAATTCTTCCCGGTGTTTCGTTATCTTTTCTTCTTCATATTCAATTCTCACGGTGGTTCATTCAAGATTCCTTTTCTCTTGGTATCATGTCAATTTATTCGTTCTTTCCAATCTTACCGGTGGTTCGTTGAAGTCTTTTCTCTAGTTTGCGCTATATCTATCTTAATCCTTTCCACGAGAATAAGTAGTATGCCAAATCCGCTGCTTGTCATCAATTTAAATTGGTGAAGGATACGCATAACGTAATTCTTATTATTTTTTCATCCCTACTTTCCGGAGTGGTTCATCAAATCACATTCTCGGTTCGAGATGCTTTATCTTTTCTTCCGGAGTTCCAAGTTTTTCACTTTATCTCATCGCAAAGTTCCATCCAATCATCGCAAGGTTTCACCTTGTCTTTTTAACTTCTTTTTCCTTTCGTCTTCATCATCCTTTTGTTACCGGAGTTCTTCATGGATGTTCTACATGATGGTTCATCAAGGACTTAATCCGTTCTCGAAACGTTCATCAAGATTCTTTTCAGAGGAGTTCAAGCATTCTTCATCTTGCAATCCGGAGTGCAATTCTTTCTTCCGTATCACTGGAGGTGGTATTATGTCATTCTTGATAATTTGAGTTCATGTTTCATGATTCACATGTTGTTAAGAATGAGGTATTTTAAATCCAACAATCTCTTCATTGAAATTATCTTGGGTTATACTTCACCTAAAAACTTTCCCTAAGGTTTGTTGCTAATTATGGTGCTTATAAATGATCCAAGTTCTTCATTTATCCTCCTGGTGAAATAAGCTTCTCGTCTTCTGTTGATATCAATCCAATCTTTTGTTTTGTTAGTGGCAGAATTTCACCTCAAGATTTCGACGTGTTTTCCATAAACCCACAACAAGCTTACTCTTTTCGTTGTTGGTTTCCCAACAACTCCGTTTAACCTTCTTGGAAGGGCGTTTCCCAAGCTCATTTGTGGCAGAAGTTGTCATTTTCTTCTCCACTCTGTTGTTCCAATGACCTATCTTCTATTTTCCCCTTCCGGAGGCACTGTGATGTTCTTCCTTTCTCTCATCATCTCGAATGGTGAGGATCGTCTTCTTTTCATGCTTATCAATTTAACCGGAGTGTTGTGCCCTCTGCTCAAGTTCTTTTCTTCTTATCACTTTTCAACCGGAGTGCTTTCAACATTGTTCTTCTTCGTTGGACTCTTTCTTTCAATTTGTTCAACCTCTAAAGGTTCTTTGGTTTCACTCGTTTGTCAAAGAAGCAACTTAGTTTTTACCTCTCGTCTTCCTCTTCCGTTTTCCCTCTGGTGCCATCCTAGATCTCGGGACGAGATCCTCTCGTAGTGGTGGAGTGTTGTGACGCCCCAAGACCGGAGCTTCAGATGCCTTCTGTGGTTTCCGGGTTTCGTCGTGTGTATTGTTTGGTTCTTTGCATCATGTGCATTGCATCATGTCATCATGCAACCCGTTTTAAAACTCACTTAAATAAATCGCATGGATCTTCGATCCATTTAAACCGAGGGATCTCACATGGTGGTTTCTCTTTAAAACATATCCTCCCGATAGTAGGGAGCTATATTCAATATTTCTTTAATTTCAAATTCACCATAACACACTTGCAAAATCCTAATGCCTTTGTTATCACAACCCTTGGCCTCGAACTTTGTCCGTAAATTCTTTCGTCATTTTCCGGAGCTCCACCAAAAATCGGAACATTTTTTTGGACCTTCCTTTTACCTAGTCCGAGTTCAAACCCATTTGAATTAAATTCAAATGAGTTTGAATTTATACCTTTCGTTTATTCCACTTCTAATTTTCTTGGGTCAAACTCATTTTTGTGACGCCGAGAAAATACCCTCCTGCGCAAGCTCCACCCCCTAACCTCTCTTTCTTTCTTTTCTTCCTATCCCTGTTTTTTTATTTTTAGTTTTCTCTAGGCTAAGAAGAGAGCCCGGCTGGGCCTCCCAACTCGCGCCGGCCCATCTATTTCCCGGCCCATCCGACCCCTTCCTAACCCTAGCGCATCTCTCCTCTCTCCCACGTCTTCCCTCGCGCCGCCAGAAGCCCCCACGCCCGACCCCCATCTCATCGATCTCCCCCGTCTCTCCTGCCCTTCCCACGATCCTCTCCCTCTCGTTCTCCCAGCGTTGCCGCACACGCACACATCGACGCCAGGGAGTGCTCCCGATCCGCCACCCTCTGTTCTTCCAGCGCCTTTGCCCCGTCCCTGAGTGCCACTTCCCCTGCTCCTCCACCTGGTGCCGACCGGCGACCAAGACGAACGCGAACTGCACCGGAGCTCCTTCTCTACGCCCTCTCCTGGAGCCGCTCGCTGCTGCTGCTCTTCATCGAGCGCAAGTCCCGCCCGCGGTGCTGCTCTGCTCCTGCCTCGCCGGTCCCTCTGCCTCGACCCCGCGTCCTCGACTCCGGCGAGCATCGCCGCTCTGTGCACCCCGGCCATCTTCCTGCGCCCTCGCGCCTCTGCCTCGCCTTTACACCTCCGCATCGAACCCGCCTCCTACTCTCGTCGCCCATAGCCCGACGCCTTGGATGCTCGCATCCCGACCTTGCAGCAGGCCACCGCCGCGCTTCGTTAACTCCTTCCACAATGATGCATCCCGGAGTCCAGGTCCGCAACCCTGTTGCCTTCGTTTGCGGTTGGTTTCTTTCGGCCATTTGGACATCGCCTCTGTTTTGCTGCCAAGTACTCCGTACCTGTTTGACCACTACCAGGAACGCCTCTACACCCCGGCTTCTCCGTGGGCTTTTGTTCGTCGTCACTTGTCACCCGAGGCCCCTTGTGTTGCTTAGTTTTGGACCCCCAAAATCGGCAAGATCGACTACATGGACGCCAAGTACCCTGGACCGCCAAATTCGTCTACTGCCGTCAAGTGAACAACTACCGCCGCTGCCCTCTCCTGGAGCCGCTCGCTGCTGCTGCTCTTCATCGAGGCGCAAGTCCCGCCGCGGTTGCTGCTCTGCTCCTGCCTCGCCGGTCGCCTCTGCCTCGACCCCGCGTCCTCGACTCCGGCGAGCATCGCCGCTCTGTGCACCCCGGCCATCTTCCTGCGCCCCTCGCGCCTCTGCCTCGCCTTTACGCCTCCGCATCGACCCGCCTCCTCCTCGTCGCCCCATAGCCCGACGCCTTGGATGCTCGCGTCCGCGACCTTGCAGCAGGCCACCGCCGCGACTTCGTTCCTCCTTCCCCAATGATGTGCACCCGGAGCTCCAGGTCCGCGGCCCTGTTGCCTTCGGTTGCGGCTGGGTTCTTTCGGCCATTTGGACATCGCCTCTGTTTTGCTGCCAAGTACTCCGTACCTGTTTGACCACTACCAGGAACGCCTCTACACCCCGGCTTCTCCGTGGGCTTTTGTTCGTCGTCACTTGTCACCCGAGGCCCCTTGTGTTGCTTAGTTTTGGACCCCCAAAATCGGCAAGATCGACTACATGGACGCCAAGTACCCTGGACCGCCAAATTCGTCTACTGCCGTCAAGTGAACAACTACCGCCGCTGAAGACCCGGGCTGCAAAAACGCCAAGTACCTCTTCGTAACGACCTTGTACTACTACCATTTCTGAAGAACCGTGTAATGGAACCGTCCCCGAAGGACTCGGATTCGTCAAGTTCCTTTTCGACACTGTGTACCACTACTGCTGCCCGGACTTCTACAGAACATGTACCACAACCATCGCCGAAGACCCGTGAACGACTACTGATGACCCTCCAAGTTCATCCACGGTTGCTATGTACCACTATCATCGACGTGAACCACTACTTCCCTTGACGACCCGTGAACGACTACTTCCTCTACGAACTGATCCGCTTTGAAACGCACGCTTCGAAGGTATAACCGCCGAGAACGACCATCCGAGAACGAGTGCATGTGTTGTATGAGTTGCACCCTGTGTTTGCACCGTGTTCGAGTCGTCACTTGCTCGGTCCTCCTCGTTTGCCAATAACCCGTGGGAACCCGGTAACCGGGAGCACCCCACCGTTCATCGCATGACCCGCTCCCATCACACTCTCTTTTGCACCGGCATCTCAATCGAGTTACCGGTACCCGGAATGTTGCCATGGTATCATTTTCATTATCGCCGCCATGACACCCCTTTCATTCCGTCTTGGCGACCAAATGCTTCATATCATGTTCATGTCAACTTTTAACAAAAAATGCATAAATTTGAACATGTCATCTGCATCATGTTAACAACATCAAGAATGTGTAAATTGTTGTTGCAATAAATTACTAATGCATATGGGGATTTACCGGATTTGTTGTTTGTTATATCCGGCCCCATTTAAATTGTTTAGATGGTGTAGTTTGGTTATGCTTCACCTCTTGCCATGTTAACCAACATTTAATATTGTTGAGTACCTAACCGGGAGTGAACTAAATAATTGATGTGGTGTTTCGTCAATATGCAACTCGTTGCATATTGGGCTCCACTTAACTTGTAGTTTTGCTTGTGCACTTTGCCATTCCATGTATCATTAAACCGGTCATGCATCATACTTGGTTGTGCATCATGCCATGTTTTTGTGATGGTTGTTTACTTTGTTGTTTGCTTCTTTCCGGTGTTGCTTCTTCGGATTAGTTCCGATAACGTCGTGTTGTGAGGATTCGTTCGACTACGTCCATTTATCTTCTTCATGGACTCATTCTTCTTCCTTGCGGGATCTCAGGCAAGATGACCATACCCTCAAAATCACTTCTATCTTTGCTTGCTAGTTGCTCGCTCTTTTGCTATGCCTATGCTACGATACCTACCACTTGCTTATCATGCCTCCCATATTGTTAAACCAAGCCTCTAACCCACCTTGTCCTAGCAAACCGTTGTTTGGCTATGTTACCGCTTTGCTCAGCCCCTCTTATAGCGTTGTTAGTTGCAGGTGAAGATTGGAGTTTGTTCCTTGTTGGAACATGGATATTTTGTTGGGATATCACAATATCTCTTATTTAATTAATGCATCTATATACTTGGTAAAGGGTGGAAGGCTCGGCCTTATGCCTGGTGTTTTGTTCCACTCTTGCCGCCCTAGTTTCCGTCATATCGGTGTTATGTTCCCGGATTTTGCGTTCCTTACACGGTTGGGTTATAATGGGAACCCCTTGACAGTTCGCCTTGAATAAAACTCCTCCAGCAAGGCCCAACATTGGTTTTACCATTCGCCACCTAGCCTCTTTTTCCCTTGGGTTAGGCCAGCCCAAGGGTCATCTTTATTTTAACCCCCCGGGCCAGTGCTTGTCTAAGTGTTGGTCCGAACTAGAGTCATTTGCAGCGCCACCTCGGGGAAACTTGAGGGCTGGTTTTAGTTGTACGGAGCGCTCATCCGGTGTTGCCCTGAGAACGAGATATGTGCAGCTCCTATCAGGATGTCGGCGCATCGGGCGGTCTTGCTGGACTTGTTTTACCATTGTCGAGGATGTCTTGTAACCAGGATGCCGAGTCTGATCGGATTGTCTTAGGAGAAGGAATATCCTTCGTTGACCGTGAGAGCTTGTGATGGGCTAAGTTGGGACACCCCTGCAGGGTTTTGAACTTTCGAAAGCCGTGCCCGCGGTTATGGGCAGATGGGAATTTGTTAATGTCCGGTTGTAGAAAACCTGAAACTTAACCTTAATCACAATGCATCAACCGCGTGTGTAACCGTGATGGTCTCTTTCCGGTGGAGTCCGGGAAGTGAACACGGTGTTGGAGTTATGCTTGACGTAGGTTGTTCTAGGATCACTTCTTGATCATAGTTGTTCGACCGTGCCTTTGCCTTCTCTTCTCGCTCTCTTTTGCGTATGTTAGCCACCATATATGCTAGTCGCTTGCTGCAGCTCCACCTCATACCTTTTACCCTTCCTATAAGCTTAAATAGTCTTGATCGCGAGGGTGTGAGATTGCTGAGTCCCCGTGACTCACAGATACTTCCAAAACCAGTTTGCAGGTGCCGATGAAATCGTGCAGGTGACGCAACCGAGCTCAAGGAGGAGCTCGATGAAGATCGTGTTCGTTATGTTGTTTCGTTTCCAGTTGATCAGTAGTGGAGCCCAGTTGGGACGATCGGGGATCTGTGTAGCATTTGGGGTAGTCTTCTTTTATTTTGGGTTCCGTAGTCGGACCTTGAATGTATCTGGATGATGTAATGCTTTATTCATGTATTGTGTGAAGTGGTGATTGTAAGCCAACTATGTATCTCTTTCCCTTATGTGTTACATGGGTTGTGTGAAGATTACCTCACTTGCGACATTGCTTTCAATGTGGTTATGCCTCTAAGTCGTGCTTCGACACGTGAGAGATATAGCCGCATCGAAGGCGTTACAGTTTGCAAGAATATAAAGAGCACGTAAATAAAAACTAGGGGCTGTTTTAGGTAAAGAAGCAATAAAGCTAGTATAGCGAGTGTGGAAAAGTGGTGGTAGGAGTTGCCAAATTGTCCCTAAGCAATTGCCTACTTTACTAGACCGATAGCAAGTTTTATATGGGAGAGGCCACTGCTAGCATGTTATCCCTGACTTGGAATTCTATGCACTTATGATTGGAACTATTAGCAAGCATCCGCAACTACTAATGTTCATTAAGGTAAAACCCAACCATAGCATTAATATATATTGGTCCCCCTTCAATCCCGTATGCATCAATTTCTATGCCTGGTTGAAGCTTCTGTCACTTTTGCCCTCCAATACATTGTCCTATCAACATACAACTAACCCTATGGTGTGATCCACGCGCGCGCTCATATGATGGGCACCAAAGGACAACAACATAACCACAAGAAAATTAAACCAATCATAGCCAATTATCGATAGGAGAATGGAAATCTATTCAGACATCATAGGATGGCAACACATCATTGGCTAATAATATGAAGCATAAAGCACCATGTTCAAGTAGAGGGTACAACGGTTTGCCGGAGAGTGGACCGTTGTAGATAGATGGGGGAAGGTGATGAAGATGTTGGTGAAGATGACAGAGGTGTTGGTGTATATCACCGTCACACGATGATGGCCCCCGCGGTGTTCCAGCGCCACTGGGAGAGAGGGGAAGAGAGCCCTGATACGTCAATTGTGCATCATGCTTTTATATCAATATTTATTGCATTATGGGCTGTTATTACACATTATATCACAATACGTATGCCTATTCTCTCTTATTTTACAAGGTTTAGATGAAGAGGAGGAATGCCGGCAGCTGGAATTCTGGGCTAGAAAAGGAGCAAATATTAGTGACCTATTCTGCACATCTCCAAAAGTCCTGAAACTTCACGGGAGCACGTTTCAGAATATATAAAAAATATTGGGCAAAAGAAGTACCAGAGGGGGGCAAACTACCGTCCACGAGGGTGGGGGGCGCGCCCTACCGCCCTGGGCGCGCCCCCGTGCCTTGTGGGCCCCCTGGCAGCCCTATGATGCCCATCTTTGGCTATATGGAGTCTTTCGTGGAGGAAAAAATCATACGCAAGCTTACGGGACGAAACTCCGCCGCCACGAGGCGGAACCTTGGCGGAACCAATCTAGGGCTCCGGCGGAGCTGTTCTACTAGGGAAACTTCCCTCCGGGAGGGGGAAATCATCACCATCGTCATCACCAGTGATCCTCTCATTGAGAAGGGGTCAATCTCCATCAACATCTTCACCAATACCATCTCATCTCAAACTCTAGTTCATCTCTTGTATCCAATCTTTGTCCCAAAGCCTTAGATTGGTACCTGTGGGTTGCTAGTAGTGTTGATTACTCCTTGTAGTTGATGCTAGTTGGTTTACTTGGTGAAAGATCATATGTTCAGATCCATTATGCATATTAATACTGTTGGGGAACGTTGCAGAAAACAAAATTTTTCCTACGGTTTCACCAAGATCCATCTATGAGTTCATCTAGCAACGAGTGATCAGATGCATCTACATACCTTGTAGATTGCGAGCGGAAGCGTTCAAAGAACGGGGATGAGGGAGTCGTACTCGACGTGATCCAAATCACCGGAGATCCCAGCGCCGAACGGACGGCACCTCCGCGTTCAACACACGTACGGTCAGCGTGACGTCTCCTCCTTCTTGATCCAGCAAGGGGAAGCAGAGGTTGAGGAAGATGGCTCCAGCAGCAGCACGACGACGTGGTGGTGGTGGAGAAGCAGTACTCCGACAGGGCTTCGCCGAGCTCTACGGAGGAGGAGGAGGTGTTGGAGGGGAGAGGGAGGCGCCAAGGGCATGGGTGCGGCTGCCCTCCCTCCCTCCCTCTATATATAGGGGCCCTAGGGGGGGCGCCGGCCCTAGGAGATCCAATCTCCTAGGGGGGGCGACGGCCAAGGGGGGTGGAGTCCCCCCCAAGGAAAGTGGGAAGCCCTAGGCGCAAGGGGTGGGCCTTGGAGGGCGCACCAACCCACTAAGGGCTGGTTCCCCTCCCCACTTCAGCCCATGGGGCCCTCCGGGATGGGTGGCCCCACCCGGTGGACCCCCGGGAACCTTTCGGTGGTCCCGGTACAATACCGGTGACCCCCGAAACTCCCCCGATGGCCGAAACTGCACTTCCTGTATATAATTATTCACCTCCGGACCATTCCGGAACTCCTCGTAACATCCGGGATCTCATCCGGGACTCCGAACAACTTTCGGGTTACTGCATATTCATATCCCTACAACCCTAGCGTCACCGAACCTTAAGTGTGTAGACCCTACGGGTTCGGGAGACATGTAGACATGACCGAGATGGCTCTCCGGTCAATAACCAACAGCGGGATCTGGATACCCATGTTGGCTCCCACATGCTCCTCGATGATCTCATCGGATGAACCACGATGTCGAGGATTCAAGCAACCCCGTATACAATTCCCTTTTGTCAATCGGTACGTTACTTGCCCGAGATTCGATCGTCGGTATGCCAATACCTCGTTCAATATCGTTACTGGAAAGTCACTTTACTCGTACCGTAATGCATGATCCCGTGACCAGACACTTGGTCACTTTGAGCTCATTGTGATGATGCATTATCGAGTGGGCCCAGAGATACCTCTCCGTCATACGGAGTGACAAATCCCAGTCTTGATCCGTGTCAACCCAACAGACACTTTCGGAGATACCCGTAGTATACCTTTATAGTCACCCAGTTACGTTGTGACGTTTGGTACACCCAAAGCACTCCTACGATATCCGGGAGTTACACGATCTCATGGTCTAAGGAAAGGATACTTGACATTGGAAAAACTCTAGCAAACGAACTATACGATCTTGTGCTATGTTTAGGATTGGGTCTCGTCCATCACATCATTCTCCTAATGATGTGATCTCGTTATCAATGACATCCAATGTCCATAGTCAGGAAACCATGACTATCTGTTGATCAACGAGCCAGTCAACTAGAGGCTTACTAGGGACATGTTGGTGTCTATTTATTCACACATGTATTACGATTTCCGGATAACACAATTATAGCATGAATAAAAGACAATTATCATGAACAAGGAAATATAATAATAATGCTTTTATTATTGCCTCTAGGGCATATTTCCAACAGTCTCCCACTTGCACTGGAGTCAATAATCTAGTTACATTGTGATGAATCGAACACCCATGGAATTCTGGTGTTGATCATGTTTTGCTCTAGGGAGAGGTTTAGTCAACGGATCTGCTACATTCAGGTCCGTATGTACTTTACAAATATCTATGTCTCCATCTTGAACATTTTCACGAATGGAGTTGAAGCGACGCTTGATGTGCCTGGTCTTCTTGTGAAACCTGGGCTCCTTGGCAAGTGCAATAGCTCCAGTGTTGTCACAGAAGAGTTTGATTGGCCCCGACGCATTGGGTATGACTCCTAGGTCGGTGATGAACTCCTTCACCCAAATTGCTTCATGCGCTGCCTCCGAGGCTGCCATGTACTCTGCTTCACATGTAGATCCCGTCACGACGCTCTGCTTGCAACTGCACCAGCTTACTGCCCCACCATTCAAAATATACACGTATCCGGTTTGTGACTTAGAGTCATCCAGATCTGTGTCGAAGCTAGCGTCGACGTAACCCTTTATGGCGAGCTCTTCGTCACCTCCATAAACGAGAAACATTTCCTTAGTCCTTTTCAGGAACTCCAGGATATTCTTGACCACTGTCCAGTGTTCCTTGCCGGGATTACTTTGGTATCTACCTACCAAACTTACGGCAAGGTTTACATCAGGTCTGGTACACAGTATGGCATACATAATAGAACCTATGGCCGAGGCATAGGGGATGACACTCATCTCTTCTATATCTTCTGCCGTGGTCGGACATTGAGCTGAGCTCAATTTCACACCTTGCAACACAGGCAAGAACCCCTTTGACTGATCCATATTGAAGTTTTTCAATATCTTATCAAGGTATGTGCTTTGTGAAAGACCTATGAGGCGTCTTGATCTATCTCTATAGATCTTGATGCCCAATATATATGCAGCTTCTCCAAGGTCCTTCATTGAAAAACTCTTATTCAAGTAGGCCTTAATGTTGTCCAAGAGTTCTATATCATTTCCCATCAAAAGTATGTCATCTACATATAATATGAGAAATGCTACAGAGCTCCCACTCACTTTCTTGTAAATGCAGGCTTCTCCATAAGTCTACGCAAACCCAAACGCTTTGATCATCTCATCAAAGCGAGTGTTCCAACTCCGAGATGCTTGCACCAGCCCATAAATCGAGCGTTGGAGCTTGCACACCTTGTCAGCATTCTTAGGATCGACAAAACCTTCCGGCTGCATCATATACAATTCTTCCTTAAGGAAACCATTAAGGAATGCCGTTTTGACGTCCATTTGCCATATCTCATAATCATAGAATGCGGCAATTGCTAACATGATTCGGACGGACTTTAGCTTCGCTACCGGTAAGAAAGTCTCATCATAGTCAACCCCTTGAACTTGTCAATAACCCTTAGCGACAAGCCGAGCTTTATAGATGGTCACATTACCATCCGCGTCTGTCTTCTTCTTAAAGATCCATTTATTTTCTATGGCTCGCCGCTCAACGGGCAAGTCAGTCAAAGTCCATACTTCATTTTCATACATGGATCCTATCTCGGATTTCATGGCTTCTAGCCATTTGTCGGAATCCGGGCCCACCATCGCTTCTTCATAGTTTGAAGGTTCACCGTTGTCTAACAACATGATTTCCAAGACAGGGTTGCCGTACCACTCTGGTGCGGAACGTGTCCTTGTGGACCTACGAAGTTCAGTAGCAACTTGATCTGAAGTTTCATGATCATCATCATTAATTTCCTCTCTAGTCGGCGCAGGCACCTCAGGAACATTTTCTTGAGTTGTGCCATTTTCCGGTTCAAGAGGTAATACTTCATCAAGTTTTACTTTCCTCCCACTTACTTCTTTCGAGAGAAACTCCTTCTCTAGAAAGGATCCATTCTTGGCAACAAAGATCTTGCCTTCGGATCTGAGGTAGAAGGTATACCCAATAGTTTCTTTAGGGTATCCTATGAAGACGCATTTTTCCGACTTGGGTTCGAGCTTTTCTGGTTGAAGTTTCTTGACATAAGCATCGCATCCCCAAACTTTTAGAAACGACAGCTTAGGTTTCTTCCCAAACCATAATTCATACGGTGTCATCTCAACGGATTTCGACGGAGCCCTATTTAAAGTGAATGCGGCAGTCTCTAAAGCATAGCCCCAAAATGATAGCGGTAAATCGGTAAGAGACATCATAGATCGCACCATATCTAATAGAGTGCGATTACGACGTTCGGACACACCATTACGCTGAGGTGTTCCAGGCGGCGTCAGTTGTGAAACTATTCCACATTTTCTTAAGTGTGTGCCAAATTCGTGACTCAAGTATTCTCCTCCACGATCTGATCGCAGGAATTTGATTTTCCTGTCACGTTGATTCTCAAGCTCACTCTGAAATTCCTTGAACTTTTCAAAGGTCTCAGACTTGTGTTTCATTAAATAGATATACCCATATCTACTTAAGTCATCAGTGAGGGTGAGAACATAACGATAGCCACCACGAGCCTCAACACTCATTGGACCGCACACATCAGTATGTATGATTTCCAATAAGTTGGTTGCTCGCTCCATTGTTCCTGAGAACGGAGTCTTGGTCATTTTACCCATGAGGCATGGTTCGCACATGTCAAATGATTCGTAATCAACAAACTCTAAAAGTCCATCTGCATGGAGCTTCTTCATGCGCTTGACACCTATGTGACCAAGGCGGCAGTGCCACAAGTATGTGGGACTATCATTATCAATCTTACATCTTTTGGTATTCACACTATGAATATGTGTAGCATTACGCTCGAGATTCATTAAGAATAAACCATTCACCATCGGAGCATGACCATAAAACATATCTCTCATATAAATAGAACAACCATTATTCTCGGATTTAAATGAGTAGCCATCTCGTATTAAACGAGATCCTGATACAATGTTCATGCTCAAACTTGGCACTAAATAACAATTATTGAGGTTCAAAACTAATCCCGTAGGTAAATGTAGAGGTAGCGTGCCGACGGCGATCACATCGACCTTGGAACCATTCCCGACGCGCATCGTCACCTCGTCCTTCACCAGTCTCCGCTTATTCCGCAGCTCCTGCTTTGAGTTACAAATGTGAGCAACTGCACCGGTATCAAATACCCAAGAGCTACTACGAGTACTGGTAAGGTACACATCAATTACATGTATATCACATATACCTTTCGTGATGCCGGTCTTCTTGTCCGCTAAGTATTTGGGGCAGTTCCGCTTCCAGTGACCACTTCCCTTGCAATAAAAGCACTCAGTCTCGGGCTTGGGTCCATTCTTTGGCTTCTTCCCAGCAGCTTGCTTGCCGGGCGCGGCAACTCCCTTGCCATCCTTCTTGAAGTTCTTCTTACCCTTGCCTTTCTTGAACTTAGTGGTTTTATTCACCATCAACACTTGATGTTCCTTTTTGACTTCTACCTCTGCTGATTTCAGCACTGCAAATACATCAGGAATGGTCTTTTCCATCCCCTGCATATTGAAGTTCATCACAAAGCTCTTGTAGCTCGGTGGAAGCGACTGGAGGATTCTGTCAATGACCGCGTCATCCGGGAGATTAACTCCCAGCTGAGTCAAGCGGTTATGTAACCCAGACATAGTGAGTATGTGCTCACTGACAGAACTATTCTCCTCCATCTTACAGCTGAAGAACTTGTCGGAGACTTCATATCTCTCGACCCGGGCATGAGCTTGAAAAACCATTTTCAGCTCTTCGAACATCTCATATGCTCCGTGTCTCTCAAAACGCTTTTGGAGCCCCGGCTCTAAGCTATAAAGCATGCCGCACTGAACGAGGGAGTAATCATCGGAACGTGTCTGCCAAGCGTTCATAACGTCTTGTTCTGCAGGGAGAACAGGTGCTTCACCTAGCGGTGCTTGTAGGACATAATCTTTCTTGGCAGCTATGAGGATGATCCTCAGGTTCCGGACCCAGTCCGTATAGTTGCTGCCATCGTCTTTCAACTTGGTTTTCTCTAGGAACGCGTTGAAGTTGAGGACAACGTTGGCCATTTGATCTACAAGACATATTGTAAATATTTTAGACTAAGTTCATGATAATTAAGTTCATCTAATCAAATTATTCAATGAACTCCCACTTAGATAGACATCCCTCAAGTCATCTAAGTATAACATGATCCGAGTTAACTAGGCCGTGTCCGATCATCACGTGAGACGGACTAGTCAACATCGGTGAACATCTTCATGTTGATCGTATCTTCTATACGACTCATGCTCGACCTTTCGGTCTTCTGTGTTCCGAGGCCATGTCTGTACATGCTAGGCTCGTCAAGTCAACCTAAGTGTTTGCATGTGTAAATCTGTCTTACACCCGTTGTATGTGAACGTTGGAATCTATCACACCCGATCATCACGTGGTGCTTCGAAACAACGAACTGTCGCAACGGTGCACAGTTAGGGGGGACACTTTCTTGAAATTATTATGAGGGATCATCTTATTTACTACCATCGTTCTAAGTAAACAAGATGCAAAAACATGATAAACATCACATGCAATCAAATAATAATAGTGACATGATATGGCCAATATCACATAGCTCCTTTGATCTCCATCTTGGGGCTCCATGATCATCTTGTCACCGGCATGACACCATGATCTCCATCGTCATGATCTCCATCATCGTGTCTCCATGAAGTT
This sequence comes from Triticum urartu, assembly GCF_003073215.2. Lineage (NCBI taxonomy): Eukaryota > Viridiplantae > Streptophyta > Magnoliopsida > Poales > Poaceae > Triticum > Triticum urartu. The sequence goes on from NC_053026.1 coordinate 25,297,806, forward strand.
GCTCGCCAACTATTACTTCTACTACTATGGCTAACGTGTTTAACAATGAAGTAAAGTAATTTACATGGCGTTTCTCAATGACACGCAGGTCATACAGAAAATAAAGACAACTCCTATGGCTCCTGCCGGTTGTCATACTCATCGACATGCAAGTCGTGATTCCTATTACAATAGAATGAACATCTCATACATCACATATATATCATTCATCATTCATCACAACTTTGGCCATATCACATCACAAAACACTTGTTGCAAAAACAAGTTAGACGTCCTCTAATAGTTGTTGCAAGTTTTACGTGGCTGCAATAGGGTTCTAGCAAGAACGTTTTCTTACCTACGTGAAAGCCACAACATGATTTGTCAACTTCTATTTACCCTTCATAAGGACCCTTTTCATCGAATCCGCTCCAACTAAAGTGGGAGAGACAGACACCCGCCAGCCACCTTATGCAACTAGTGCATGTTAGTCGCTGGAACCGGTCTCACGTAAGCGTACGTGTAAGGTTGGTCCGGGCCGCTTCATCCCACAATACCGCTGAAGCAAAATAAGACTAGTAGCGGCAAGAAAGTTGACAACATCTACGCCCACAACAAATTGTGTTCTACTCGTGCAAAGAGAACTACGCATAGACCTAGCTCATGATGCCACTGTTGGGGAACGTTGCAGAAAACAAAAATTTTCCTACGGTTTCATCAAGATCCATCTATGAGTTCATCTAGCAACGAGTGATCGGATGCATCTACATATCTTGTAGATTGCGAGCGGAAGCGTTCAAAGAACGGGGATGAGGGAGTCATACTCGACGTGATCCAAATCACCGGAGATCCTAGCACCGAACGGACGGCACCTCCGCGTTCAACACACATACGGTCAGCGTGACGTATCCTCCTTCTTGATCCAGCAAGGGGGAAGGAGAGGTTGAGGAAGATGGCTCCAGCAGCAGCATGACGGCGTGGTGGTGGTGGAGAAGCAGTACTCCGACAGGGCTTCATCGAGCTCTACGGAGGAGGAGGTGTTGGAGGGGAGAGGGAGGCGCCAAGGGCATGGGTGCGGCTTCCCTCCCTCCCCCCCTCTATATATAGGGGCCCTAGGGGGGGCGCCGGCCCTAGGAGATCCAATCTCCTAGGGGGGGCGGCGGCCAAGGGGGGTGGAGTGCCCCCCAAGGCAAGTGGGAAGCCCCCCCCCCCCACCCTAGGGTTTCAACCCTAGGCGCAAGGGGTGGGCCTTGGAGGGCGCACCAGCCCACTAAGGGCTGGTTCCCCTCCCCACTTTAGCCCATGGGGCCCTCCGGGATGGGTGGCCCCACCTGGTGGACCCCCGGGAACCTTCCGGTGGTCCCGGTACAATACCGGTGACCCCCAAAACTCCCCCGATGGCCGAAACTGCACTTCCTATATATAATTCTTCACCTCCGGACCATTCCGGAACTCCTCCTGACGTCCGGGATCTCATCCGGGACTCCGAACAACTTTCGGGTTACCGCATATTCATATCCCTACAACCCTAGCGTCACCGAACCTTAAGTGTGTAGACCCTACGGGTTCGGGAGACATGTAGACATGACCGAGATGGCTCTCCGGTCAATAACCAACAGCGGGATCTGGATACCCATGTTGGCTCCCACATGCTCCTCGATGATCTCATCGGATGAACCACGATGTCGAGGATTCAAGCAACCCCGTATACAATCCCCTTTTGTCAATCGGTACGTTACTTGCCCGAGATTCGATCGTCGGTATGCCAATACCTCGTTCAATATCGTTACCGGAAAGTCACTTTACTCGTACCGTAATGCATGATCCCGTGACCAGACACTTGGTCACTTTGAGCTCATTGTGATGATGCATTACCGAGTGGGCCCAGAGATACCTCTCCGTCATACGGAGTGACAAATCCCAGTCTTGATCCGTGTCAACCCAACAGACACTTTCGGAGATACCCGTAGTATACCTTTATAGTCACCCAGTTACGTTGTGACGTTTGGTACACCCAAAGCACTCCTACGGTATCCGGGAGTTACACGATCTCATGGTCTAAGGAAAGGATACTTGACATTGGAAAAACTCTAGCAAACGAACTATACGATCTTGAGTTACGTTGTGACGTTTGGTACACCCAAAGCACTCCTACGGTATCCGGGAGTTACACGATCTCATGGTCTAAGGAAAGGATACTTGACATTGGAAAAACTCTAGCAAACGAACTATACGATCTTATGCTATGTTTAGGATTGGGTCTTGTCCATCACATCATTCTCCTAATGATGTGATGTCGTTATCAATGACATCCAATGTCCATAGTCAGGAAACCATGACTATCTGTTGATCAACGAGCTAGTCAACTAGAGGCTTACTAGGGACATGTTGGTGTCTATTATTCACACATGTATTACGATTTCCGGATAACACAATTATAGCATGAATAAAGACAATTATCATGAACAAGGAAATATAATAATAATCCTTTTATTATTGCCTCTAGGGCATATTTTCCAACATGTTTTCCGGATAACACAATTATAGCATGAATAAAAGACAATTATCATGAACAAGGAAATATAATAATAATGGTCTTGCTATAAGTAGTCATGTGAATTTGGTCTTCGTTCGATATTTTGATGAGATGTATGTTGTCTTTCCTCTAGTGGTGTCATGTGAACGTCGACTACATGACACTTCACCATTGTTTGGGCCTAGAGGAAGGCATTGGGGAGTAATAAGTAGATGATGGGTTGCTAGAGTGACAGAAGCTTAAACCCTAGTTTATGCGTTGCTTCGTAAGGGGCTGATTTGGATCCATATGCTTGATGCTATGGTTAGGTTTACCTTAATACTTCTTTTGTAGTTGCGGATGCTTGCAATAGGGGTTAATCATAAGTGGGATACTTGTCCAAGGAAGGGCAGTACCCAAGCACCGGTCCACCCACATATCAAATTATCAAAGTACCGAACATGAATCATATGAGCGTGATGAAAACTAGCTTGACGATAATTCCCATGTGTCCTCGGGAGCGCTTTCCTTTATATAAGAGTTTGTCCAGGCTTGTCCTTTGCTACAAAAGGGATTGGGCCATATTGCTGCACCTTATTTACTTTTATTACTTGTTACTCATTACAAATTACCTTATCACAAAACTATCTGTTACCGATAGTTTCAGTGCTTGCGGAGAATACCTTGCTGAAAACCGCTTATCATTTCCTTCTGCTCCTCGTTGGGTTCGACACTCTTACTTATCGAAAAGTCTACGATAGATCCGCTACACTTGTGGGTCATCAAGACTCTTTTCTGGCGCCGTTGTCGGGGAGTGAAGCGCCTTTGGTAGGTGGAATTTGGTAAGGAAAAATTTATATAGTGTGCTGAAATTTACTGTCACTTGTTACTATGGAACATAATCCTTTGAGGGGCTTGTTTGGGGTATCTTCACCCCGACAAGTAGAGCAAAGAGTTGCTCCTCAACCTAATGAACCCACTGAAAATGTTTACTTTGAAATTCCTTCGGGTATTATAGAGAAACTCCTAGCTAATCCTTTCACAGGCGATGGAACATTACATCCCGATTTGCACCTAATCTATGTGGATGAAGTTTGTGGATTATTTAAGCTTGCAGCACTACAAAAAAAATACACTTCCGTGATGATACGTGTTTGTCACAGTAGGTCATGTTTTCTGTCATGCATGTACATCCATGATGATTTTATGACAGAATCAAGATAGTCATATTTGTGGTGTCGTAGAAGTGTTCCATGACATTACCAAAATTATCATCACGGAAGTGTCCACTTCCATGAGGAAAAATCATGTGTCACAGAAGTGCTTTCGTCAAGGGTGACCGACACGTGGCATCCACCGTAACAGAACACCGTTAAGCTATCGGGTCTGGTTTTGGATCCAATAACCCGTTAACAGCCCGGACCAATGGCGATTTTCCACGTGTAAAATCATCATTGGTTGGAGGAAACACGTGTCAGCTCCCCGTTGGCACAGGTGTCACTCATCCAATGGGCGAGATGCGCTTATGAAATGTTGACACGTGGACCGGCCCAAAAGTGGCCCATAAAGTTTAAATGGGTCGGCCCAACTAAAGGCCCACAAGATTTTGCGGTCAAAAATGGGCCGGCCCAGCAAAAGGCCCACGAGATTTTGTGGACCATAATGGGCCGGCCCAGCTAAAGGCCCACTAGATTTTGCGGGCCATAATGGGCCGGCCCAGCTAAAGGCTCACGAGATTTTGCGGACCATAATGGGCCGGCCCAGCTAAAGGCCCACAAGATTTTGTGGACCATAATGGGCCGGCCCAGCTAAAGGCCCCCGATATTTCGCCGACCATAATGGGCTGGCCCAGCTGAAGGCCCAAAAGATTTTGATGACACTAGTAGGCTGACCCATTAACAGGCTGCCATGTTTTGGGCCAAATGCCGGCCCATATTTGATCCGGTCCATTAACAGTCTGCCACGTTCCAGGCCTAATAAAGGCCCATGTGAGATCCGGCCTGTTAAAAGGCTACCACATTCTAGGCCAAATTACGGTCCAGATCAGGTCCGGCCCTTTGAGAGTCTTTGGGCTAAATTATGGCCCATATCAGATTCGACCCGTCAACTGGACGCTATGCTTTTGGGCCCACTTGATAAAGGCTCATTTAGTAATTCGGCCTGATATTAGTTTAGGCCTGTTAAAGGCTCGTTTAACATTTCGGCCCTATATATATTTAGGCATGTTAAAAGCCCATCATATAGTTGGGCCTAACTACGGCCCCGTTTGCATCCGGCCTGCTCACAGACGATAATCTGATTGGGCCAAACAAGGACCGAGACAATTTTGGCCTATTATAAGCCCATGATTTGATTGGCACAATCATGGGCCGGGGTCTATTTCGGCCTGTTGCCGGCCCTTGAGCTGTTCGACACTTTCCAGGCCCAACCTACTTTTCAGCCTCCTAAAAGCCCATTGAGTTTTCTTGGGAAAATAGGGTTGGCGGTTTACTCGACCTATTAAAGGCCCGAATCTACTAGTGGTCCAGTTTACATTTAGGCCTCCAAAAGTACCAAGATGACGGGGCCCATGATGCGGATCATACATAGTGATTTGCATGACGACCCGGTTATGTACCGTAATTTTACGGTTTGGCCGGTTTACTGCGAAGACAGGATATATATACAGAAAAATAACTACATCATCGTGAATAAGAAAAAAACCTAGACTATACAATAAAGAAATTACAGCATATTACATCCACTGGGCATCAAAGTTCGCCACTATGATAATAAAGCACAAGCAGACAGCAAATTACATACACTAGGCATCAAAGATCGCCACCAGTGCAATTAAACACGCCGACAAAATAATATACAAAACCAACAGCACTTCAATAGAGTTCAAGAAAGGTTAGCCCTGCTCAGGAGCTGCAGCGCAAGAAGCTGAGCAAGCTGATGAGACTGCACTTGTTTGACACTTATATCCTCCTCACTCTGAAAGATAAACAAGCAAACAGATGACAGGTTTTGCACATATAAGTATCAGTGCTGACAATTCATCACATTTCTTACTAACGAATAAAGTGACACAGTTTAAAATAGCATTAACACAATATCGTATTGTTCAGGTCAAGACATGGCAGGAAATGACATTGTGAATGAGTTGGCAGCTTCACGACACCACTAGATTACAGATCAAGAACTCATAAGTATCAATGGTTAGTGTGCTGTCAATTTATCCCATTTCAGATTGGCAAAATAAGATCACTTGCTCTGTATAGTTTAATTTACATGGTATGAAGAAGGAACTTGGTTGTACAACTGAAAACTTAAATTGAGAAGGATAAACTTTTGTTTATGAAGTACATAATAAACTTTAAACATGCAATTTGATGCAAACACCAAAAATAAACAGCTGTTGCAGTCATGCCTAACCAAATATACACAAGAAAGTTTGAAGGCTTGAGAAGGACAAACTTACATTATTGGTGAAGGTAGGCTCTATAAAGCCCTTGTCCATACTAATGGGGGGGGGGGGAAATTCAAGAAGTTTACCACAGAATCTTCTTCATAAGCATTGCCTTTATTCTATATTTTGTTAAGAGCAAATATAGATGTGACAATATAAGAAAAAATGGAGAATATTTAAGATAATATGAAGAGTGATGCTACATAACCAAGTAGCTATAAATGTAAGTACAACGATACATGCAAAAGGTACAACCAAGAGCAATGCAGAACTAAACTTGTTCAGTACCATCGGTGTTATCCAACCTTATGGTAAGAGTAAATATAGATCTTATGTGTAGACAATGGAGGGCAAAGGAAAATAAGCTGCAGAGTGATGGTACATGAACAACTACCAGCCAATATAAGTACACTGATAAAGGACAACATGTACTTACAAGAACAATGCAGAGCTAAAAATTTTCATTGACATTGGATATATCTACACTAATGTAACCATTCATACAGATCAAATAATTTGGAGCGAATAATTGATAAGCAAGCTCTCATGCATACTGCTGTCACATAATGAAACAGGTATGTATGCAAGTACAGTGATATAGGACAACAGGTACTAATAAGAGCAAAGCAGCGGGCAGCATATTGCGATATCCTATCGTTCTTTTCAAACCGGAATTCCTTTTCGAGCAGATTTCTTGCAAAAAAGATTCGTAAGGCACATGCGGAAAAGTGGAAGTTCAAATTGTCATGCGATATCATAGACAATACCTCATCCTCGGAACGAGACCAGTGCATAACAAGGTTTTTCTATTCAATGTCTTCTAAATTTAGCACAGGAGACTTCACCAGAAATTCGTTTATAGACTTGCCATCAAAGTGTGATTTCCTCAGGTAACACCGATACTGCTGCAATGCTTCCTTGAAAAGCGCAAGCAAGCTTTGCTCGTCATGACTATCAAGATTGATCATCGCCTACTTACAACAATGTAATGTGTTCAATCAGCAGAAAACAGGAAAATAATCACCATGAATAATAGCACTTACATGTAAGTGGGACAAGAAGATGTGAAAATGGTGTTTGTCTTCACTATAATCTTCCCATGATGGGAATATATGCACGTAGTCCCTAACAACATTGAAAGCATTGTCTTTTAAACTGGAAATAAATGGAATGGGGTTCCAATCTGCAGGATTTGGCCGTCTCTGTAGTTGGGATATGTCTTCGGCTGGTGGACTTGCGGTACTTTTTGCTGGAGTGGGATTTTTCTGTGGTGCGGCTGGTGCTATGGCAACTGAAATCGGCATACCTTTTGCTGGAGTGCAGGTCCTGTGTGGTGGGGCTAGTGGTGTGGCTAGTGAAGTATGGGTACAGTCTGCTGGAGTCGGTCCTACGCTTTGTGTCACTGGTTGTACAACCAATATAAGTGGGGTGCTGTCTGATTTCTCCGGCACAACCACGTTTTTCAAGGACTTTGCTGGTGCTCCTTCAGGTTCAGCAATCACCCTCTTCCTTTTTGATGTCTGATGCACAAGAACATCATTTGAGTGGAAAAACATGGTATGATGACAGATGGAATATGTATTAATAATGGATGGGCATGGCATCTCGACATATATGATGAGTAAACTAAGCAGATGGCGGTGCAACAAAGTAGAAGAAATGCAAGATAACATATGCAAGATACGCGCAATCAAAAAACCTTGCCAAATTAGAACATGCACCTTGATGGGTGAATAGGACAGGCCATCTGCCTTTGACTCCTCGAGGTTAGAATAGTCATTAGGATCATATTCTGAACAAGAATCAATAGGTGGGGATCGTATGAGTTTCATTGCATCCAAAATAGCACTCAATGCCTTGGTGCCAATTTTGTAAGTCATTACAGTGTTTAGCTTCAAGAGTGGACTGCTGCTAGTGCGACACAAAGAAGCTACACAGATCATAGTGTAGATATAACTGGAAAACCGTAAGCATCATAGTAAAATCAGCAAAGTGGAACTTGCTGGAATATATGTGCTAGTATTGCCGGTATGGCTAGAAAGGCTTCGGATACCAGCTCTCTTCAACTGAAGGTGTGGTACTGTTAATATCAGTGTAACTCTCAAAGGCGACACAACTCCCCGCATTTCCTTGCTATTCTTATAGGATTCAAGTGGGCAGGCCACTACAAATCCTATTCCCATGTTTACAAAATCCTACGAATCAAAGAGGCCCGAAGAGTTCAAAGTGTCCATCACAACCGACCGTATAGACCTCTACACTGCAAATGTCCTTGCTCATCTTCACTACAAGGAATATACTGTACTACTATAATACTCCCTCCGTTCCAAAATATAAGTCTTGGTAGAGATTTCCACTATGGATCACATATAGATGTATCCAGATACATTTTAGAGTGTAGATTCACTCATTTTGCTCCATATGTAGTCCATGGTGGAATCTATACAAAGACTTGTATTTAGGAATGGAGAGAGTACTTATTAAAGAAGAACGGAAGAGGAACATGCTAAAGAAGAGCAACCAGATTTTGGATAATAAAATGTTCGTTGCGCAGTGCCCACACATGATGAACCAGAGCGCATTAAGAAAGCAACTCCCTGCTGTCTCTCTATATGTGGTGCACGTGCTTTTCGAAAGTAAAGTAGGAACATTAGCTGACCAATTAAATGTTATCTATTTTAGTAATATCAGCATCAGATCAGATTCGTACTTGAGCAACAAGTTTGGAATTATGAGTGGCACGTTGTTTAGCTTGATGGATTCAGGAGCAGTGCTAAGCAGGTACGATGATGATACTGAATATAAAGGCATGTCTGCATGCAAGTCGCGTGACTTTTGTCATTTGGGTTAGTTGACCATTTCAGGTGGTTGGATGAAGATCCTACGTCTCCTAACCCTTCTTCTTCCTCGTCTCTAATTCTTTCCATACGGAACACCGCACGGGCCGCCGGCCGGACCACCGGCCCCCACCGCCTGTGTTCCTCCGCCCCCCCACCCCCCCCCCCCCCCCCCCCCCTTTCCCCGTTCGACGAGGCCCCACCACCTCCCCCACAACCACGGTCCCCACCCGAGCCCCTTCGTTCGCACCGGCGAACTCCGGCGAGCTCTGGAAAATCGACCGACCCAATTTTGAAATTTAGTCTACTACGATTTAACTAGTGTGGAATATAAAAGGGGAAAACCATAAGCATTGGGAGTATAGTGTTGAGCGTGCCATGGAGGATCTGAAGGTGCAAACCGGACAAAGGCAACTTCGCAACCAATGTTTGCTTTCAACTAGCAAGTAAGTGATGGACAAGAAATTAGAGTAAAGCAGTGGCGATCTATTTTCTTGCTGCGATAAATAAGTTGAGCAGATACGAAAGAGTACCGCCTCTGGTGCGGCGCCGTGTATGCATCTGCTGAGAATTTGACGGTGCTGCGGTAGTGATGGCTTTCGGCGGCGTGGAAGCAGATCTATGAGGGTAGACGGTGGCGACAGGGCGCGGTGGACGAGATGGTCGTAGGAGCGGCACCGGCAAGGTGGACGACAGTGGGGATGAAGCGAGAGGACGGGATGCAAGGATCCCGGTCCGAAGCCGTGGATGAGAGAGGTCGATCTCTTGTAATGGACGACGGCGTCAGGGTATCAGCTCCGGCATGGTGGATGAGGATGGTGGCGGATGGGGTGGCGGACGGAGGAGGCTGGGGTGGAGAGGGTGTTTTGGCGCCCACAGAGTACGAATGGGGAAATGAAGGTAGAGAGGAAGGGGGGAACCATGTCTTGAGGGCGTGCTTGTCTCAAATGCAAGGAAATTTACAAACTTAGCCCTCGTTTCAAATTTCCTACATCACAACAATATTGGTCGGTTGGGGATAGGACGGTAATCTCGCATACATAGAATATTTGCCGACGAGAGTTTGTTTTTGCGCCCACCGTGTATGAATCAGGGAGGGAGTCGATTTTGGCCGAGGACACACTGTGTTTTGGCGCCCACCATGTATGAATCTGGGTGAGAGGCGGTTATGTCATGTTTGAGTGAAATTTCAAACCTACCCCTATCGAAACCTATAGAAATCGAGCAGATAGGCTTTGCGTGGCAGGGATAGGCGGTAGTAATTTCCATCTCGCAGATTTTGGTTTCGGGCGGTTTCTGCAACTTTCCCCGCTTCGTTCAAATTTTGTAGAGTGCACGTTTACCGTGCCAAGTCAATTCGAATCCCGTTTGTATTCTGTTTTTTTCGGGCGTGATCCATTTTCGATTGGAATAAAATTCTGTATACATCATTTTTTATATACTTTCAAAAGCTCAATACCCTTTATACATAAATATGGTTTAAAAATGGCATGATCTCAGATTCATAAGGTTGTATCCATCAATTTGGATTTTCAAATATTTGAAACCACTTTATGTTGAAATCCAATGTATGCATTCCTCGCTAACTGTCTCCAATTAATGTGTGTTTCATGCGGTTTTTTACTTCTCAAACATGTATAACGTGTTTCACACACGCAACATATAGTGTAATCCCGTTTAGACATTAATTGCATATAAACCATGCATTGTTTCTAATTAAGGAATCTATGGATCACCAATATTGATAAACTATATAACATTACACGTGTCCCCAAATTCAAATGAATATGCATGTTTGATACACCAATTTGCGTTATGATATTATCGATGTCGTGATCTCCAGTTTAAATATTTGAATCCCATTTAATCTAGATATTCGTCTCATATAACTATCACTCATGCTGATATAGGACTATCTCTCTAGACCTATATGTGTTCATCGTCTCGTATCTCTCGTGCTACCCGTATGTCGACAATGATCTTTTATCTTCGTAACACACTGACGGTACTCTCTCCCTCGACCTTCATCACTCTATCTCTCTCTAAGTATATCTCGCTCCCTGCTATCTGTCTCTAACTATGATTCTCCATGTGGAATCTCTTTCTCTCACACAAACACAAAACTTTGTCTCCCGGGGTCTCATTTCTCTCTACTATTCCCCTGTGTGCCACTCGCACACCCCTCATACAGAGACGTCTTTAGCTCCTTAGGTATGAGAACCTACGACTCTTCCTCTTAAATATCTCTTTCTCACACACAAACACAAACTCTGTCTCCCAGGGTTTCATATTTCTCCATCGTTCTCTTGTATGTCGTTCACACACACTCTCTCTCCCTAGAGATATCTTGCTTTCCCTCATATGTCTCTCTAGCTATCACTCTTGTTGTGAAATATCTTTCTCTCTCGCAGACACAAAACTCCATCTCTTGGGATCTCATTTCTCTCCGATATTTGTTTGTATGTGAGTCACATGCACCCTGTCTTCATCTCTCTCACACCCACACACATAACTCAACCTTCTGATCCACTCGACTCCTATCTCTAACGCATGCTAGCTAGCATCTTTATCTTTCTATTTATCTGTTTCTCCATCAACCTTCTTTCATTTATAGGTTGATCTCTTTTGCACAATCGTTGTGCCTTACTGCCTCTGCTCGCCATAGATGCATGCTCCAGTCCATGCCACTATCTCTTAAAGACAAAAACACATGCTCAATTGTCGGGCCTTCTTCCCTGCATTCTCACATGCATGCATATTTTCATACCGATCCGTCTCTCCCATGTCGTTGATCTTATGACTTATGTCTTCTTTCTTTTATTTTGATCATGCGCGCGCACACACACACATCCCACGTATACATGTATACCTCTCACACATGCACGTTCAAGGTCTCTATGTCTCCATACATAGTTAATTACCCTCAACCCTAACGCCACATCGAATCATTCTCTTTTTGTGTGCACATAACTTCTGCCTGGATGGGTAAAACACACACTCATACTTAACAATATCCTTCTAGCTACCCCCTCTCACTCTTCCCCTATATCCCCGAAACCAATAAGACCATCCCTTTGTTTAATTCCCGCCTACATGCACCATCGATATATAGTAGTCTTCCTCAGTGTCTCTCGAACAAACACGTTCTCTCGATGTCGACTCCTCTCATGCGCACACACCTTCTCTTCCCTCTCTGCGGGCATTTTCTCTCTCGCATCCCATCGTTAGTGGCCTCTGCCTTACACATCACCTCTCTATGATGAAGCCATGCACACTTAAATTACATCTGCCACCGAGGACCCCGCGACACACACACACCCACCCACCCCCCACACACGCAAACACACACACACACACACACGCACGCATGCATGCACCCACCCACCCACACACAAACACACTCCCCACACACACACTAAGACTCCATCACACACACATGCACACACACACACACTAAGACTCCATCTCTCTCTCTCTCACACACACACACACCCACCCACCCACACACACACACACTAAGACTCCATCTCACACACACATACTCTAGCGGAGCATTTGTTCCTATCACCCTTCATCCAGCCTTACCCGTATGATAAACAATCACCTTAATTTACTTGTATAACATGGACAAATTCCACTTTACTTTAGTAGTTAGCAAACTTATCATCTGTACCCTTATAAAAAACCGAGTTGGTGATGATGGTGTGCCTGCCATCTTGTAATATAGACCGTCTCATCTATATCTGACGAATAGAAATCAAACTATGATAATTTTACAAAAGATACCCGCACCTCTCTCCACATCCTTATCTCCCACAACCTCATTGCTGAGCAATTAAAAAAGAAAGTCTCTGGAACAATCTAGCATGGTGGCCGCTGCCGCCTGCCGGCGCCATCCATCCCCATGCCTCCGCCCATTCCGACCATCAGTCACCACCACGCTCCACTCCTCCTCACCTTATCTCTCATCTTTCATTTTTTCAATGACATTCTTGAGGTACCAGTTTTCCGATAAAATTCTCGAAATATCATTAGTTTTTACACATGGGATTACTCCTGCATGGGTAAATCACAATATGTGTTTTGTAAAAAAGATGCATATTGATGTTCTGTGCAATGCACGAGCATCTTGCTTGTAATTATACAACACAAATCACGAGCAGGAAGTGACATTTTTTTATACAACCACGTTAACATGGCCACGTAAATCACTAGCTAAAGTAAATACCATTATACTTATATCCCGATGAAAAAGGTTGAGTACATGTCCGAAGAGTAGAGTTGCACACACGCACTCTGTCTCTCAGAATCTCTCTCATACACACACCAGTTACGTGACGCCCACTTATGCAGACATATATGTTACAATTTGTGCACCCGCGGATACACGTGATGCTGCACATTTATTTAAGCCGGATGGCGAACCCAAACAGTAGCTGCATTCATTCCCCTCCCACCGCATCTTCTCTGGTCGCCGTCGCCCGGTAACCATGGCCCGGCCGAAGGTAACAACATACGCCATACTCCAGTCGGAGCGACGCTTTAATCTAGAAATTTTAGTGGTCATGCATGCATCTTTTTGTGCTAGCACTCCTATATAAGGGTTGACCGGTCGCTTCCCGCGGACATGCGCGGGCGGTGGAAGAGGAAGGAGAAGGGAAGCGGGCTATGGAGTAATGTTTTTACCACAATTTCTTAGGAAACTGAGTGCAATAATTGAGTAGTTTTGGAAACTACCAGTACTACACCTGAAACGGTTCAAAACCTACACTCCCTTGCTAGCACGTGCTTCCCGCGTGAAACGGTCAGCTCGCCCTGGAGCGTCAGTGCCACATTAATGCCCGGCCAGAGCGGAGGCGACCTCTCACTAGCGCTGGATTTGAAGCGGCGCGACGGCCGAGAGAGCGCCGCTTTCCGGTGCACGCGACTACTCCGCATCGAGGCTGGCCATAGGCCCTGTTTGGATCCATGGGTTAGAGTTAGTTTGAGCTAGTTGGGGCTCAAATAGCCCTAAACTATCCAAACATGAGGGTTTAAATTGGAGCAAGTTGCAACGAACCCACCAAAAAAAACTATCCCACCCAAGAGGTGCTAACTGGAGATAGTTCTCATTGGGACCATGGAAAAATCACTTTTCTCTCTCCATCAAGTGCATTTATTGTCAATCTAACCCTGTCACCCAAACACCTCTTTGGCTACAGTTAGTTCTGGGTTAGTCATGAGTTAGTCTAACCTCTAGCTAAATTAGAGTATCCAAACAGGAGCAGTATAGGACATGCAAGTTGCTCAAAGCATACAGTCAAATTCGTACGTGAAAGGATTTTTTTTCTTTTTGAAAACAGAACAGGAAAGGAATTTTTTTAGAATGCTCTTAGCATGTCGCTAACATGTGATGAGTTAACCGACCTCAATAGACGGCAAAAACGCCAGCCTGCCGCACTTTGAGAGAGACGAGGAGGGAGAAGCGATACGGGCTGCTGGATTACTAGAGATAGGTGTCGCACGGAAGCCAAGAAATATGCTAATAGTGTGGGTTAGCCATGTACTAGTATGATGTAACTACACTGGGCTGCCGTGTTTCTATTCTTCCAGTCCATTGTGGAGATGATTGGTTGATTTTATATCGCTGAATAATATAAAATATTATGAGTGCAGACGCTCCACCACGAGGTTCCTTGCTCCTTCTCGGTCGTCGAGAATCTATGTTCTTCCACTCTATATTTTTACATGAGCTTTGTTCATCCTTTTGCCAACACGCGAGACATCTAGCATCAAGGTGCACGTTTCATCCAAGGATCATCCCATCTATATGAAGAATGCGTGGGACTGGAACTACGAGACGGACATGTACCCAGATGTGGACGTGCGAACCTATGTAATGTAGCGCAGTAAGTGAAGTAGAAAGGCACAAATAGTATGAACATGCGTGGCATATAGGCATTTGTCTCTTAGTACCACTAAATCTTGTATGTGCAATGCCCGGTGATGTTATGGAGTACGTGACTAAGTACTCTACTAATACTATATTAATTGGAGGCACATATTAGGTTTTATATTTGTTTACATGTATGCCCGAGACCTTCCAACTAGACGTGTCTTTCTCTCCGGGTCGCACTTTGTATCGTTCATACCACTAGTACAGTAGTACTACTACGTGTGGTCTCCGACCCAGAAGTGGAGACGCTCTACCACGCTGTTCATGTCCCACTCCTTTCGCTGACGTGTGGGACATCCAGCACGTGCCGTGTGTTTGACAATCCTTTGTCATAAGAGTTTAAACGCTAGCATTCATTAGAAATAAAAAATAAATATAAATCACCGGTGATACTATACCACACGGTTTCCTTGCTCCTCGATATCGGAAAGAATACTTCCGCTCGCCGACATGTGGGACGTCGACCATCCTGGTCCACTTGTCATGCCCGCAGAACTCCAAGGGAGAGTCACCCCGGTCGTCGCGCCACAGTAATTAATAATGAGCCGTCAAATCACAGGCCCAACCTTACCCACTGTGAAGTTGCTCGGATGAAGGAACCATCATGACTTTGTTGAATTCCACTTCTTGAAGAAAACTACTGTACCAGTAGTACTGCTAGCTACAATAGTTACTCCAGCAGAGGCCTCCTTTGATTCATAGGATAGGAATTTTATAGGAATATGAAAATCATAGGAAGTGAGATGACATGCATCTCAATTCCTATAGAGAAAGAGATGCCATTTGATGCACAGGATAGGAATTTTTCCATTGAGTCTAGGCTAATGTACTGGTAATTTGCTCTAAAAACTACAGTAGTAACTAGTAGTACTGGTACATGCTCATAATTAATTAAACAAACATACGGGTGACACAAGCACACACACTAACTACTAGTACTACTATTTCTCACATGCTGGCCAGACGCCATCGTAATCCTTCCTGGCTTTGTTGGCGACACCCCACCGTGCTTGGATCTCCGCCGACCTCTCCGCAGCGGCGTGTGCGTCCTCTTCTTTCTTGCGGCGGAGGGCCTCTCTTTTATTGAGTGCTTTCTGACTTTTCCGCTCCCTCTGTGCGGCTTTGGCCGCCTCTTGCTCTACCGCCCATTCGGCCTTGGCAGCTTCAAATTCCGCCCACATAGGTGTGAGGTCGCGAGCGGCGATGAACTTGGCATGGCGGGATGCCACTGCTTCCCTACCATTCCGCGTGCGGTCGTGGGTGGCGAGGAACTCGGTGCGGCGGGATGCCATCGCTTCCTTACCGGTTAGTGTGCGGCGCGGTGGCATGAACGACGCTTGGTGATAGCTCTGGTGGTCGTCGAAGGCTAGCTGGCGACAAGAGCGGTTGCATGGACGCCTGGTTGTCAATATGTGCCGCATACGCTTCAAAGGCTCGTCATCCATGAGTTGACATTTTACCACCACACCAGCGTCTGACCACCTTGGCCTACCAAAATCCCTTCCATCGCTAGCGCGCGCTTCCTGCCTGAAACGATCACCGTCTCTCCATAACTTCAATGATGCATTCACCGGCCTTAACTGAAGCTGCAGTTTGTGTGTCACTGATATGCGGGCCAGATGCCCGTTGGGCCCACATGTTAGTGATACAATGCACCTGCGGTTAAGTCACTGAAGCAGCGTCCACATTCACGCCCGACGCGACCTCTCACTGGCGCCAGCATTGCAGCAGCGCGACAGCCGAGAGAGTGCCACCCGCGCGGCATCCCGGTGCAAGCGTCTGTTCCGCGTTAATGACACCACGACTATCCTTTCGTCTGCCGCCCACATTAATGACATGCGGCTACCGACAAACCTACTCCGGCGCCAGCCGTCCATCCGTCTGCCGCGGCTCATTGCCATTCGCCCGCTATATTAACTTGAGCCCCAGCTCCTAGCCATAGCCAAAGACCCACACTCATTCTCCTCCGGTCCCTTCCTTCTGTTGGCACCACTCCAACAATGGCCTCCTGGCGCTCCAAAGCTCTCTTGGATGTACTGTCATAGGAGCAGACGAAGGACATCGGTGGCCCCGCTCCGGGCACGCTACAAAGCTCTCTTGGACGTACTATTGCAGAAGAAGATGAAGGAGATCGCCGGTTCCCCCCCGGCCGCCCTCCTTCACCACGACCACGAAGCTGGCACGTGTGTGCGGGCACAGCCAGCAGCGAGGAAGAGTAGTACACGGTAGGTCGCCGCCGCTCTGTTCCCAGGAAGCCACGACTCCTCCACTCAGTCGACGCCAAGCTTGGTAGGATAAACATCGGCGTCTGGTTAGCCGCTTGCCGGTGACGTGGAGGTGGAAATCTTCAGAACCTTGTGCTCTAGAGGAGGTGGTTATCGAGGCGGATGAGGAGGAGGCAAAGGCAATAGCCGGCTTTCTCAAGTTCATGGCCGGACATGGTGGCCACGCACCGGTGATCGTTTAGATTAGGTTTACAGTAGGTTTTAGTATGGTTTGCGCGAAATATGTAATGAATTTCGTCTAGTTTATAGGAAAAGTTTTCGAAATGTAATGAATTTCATCCGGTTAATTTGAAATTTGCTTTGTTTGCACAAATTTGAGGGCCAGCGCTGGAGATGCCCTAAGTATCATGCTATAATCCCTAATAGTGCTCCATTATTTCGCAGGGAATAGTTTTCCCTCGATCAAAATCAGATCCGCCGTGTTTCGCACTCCTCCCACGTAAGAGTGTAGACGCGTGCTTCCATAAAAATGGAGCAAGTGGATGGCACTGTAGCATGTCATATCACTCAAACTAGCTCGCCTAACACGCGGGAAAGCACCGCCCTCGTCATTTTGTTCTGGATTTCAATGATCGATCGCACGAAAATGTTATGCTTTGCAAGTTCAAAAGGAAAAGGCGGCACACTTACGACTCGTACGCGTCGCACCCCCGACAGTCCAGCTTGCACGCCGCTCAGCAGAGGGGACACGCGTTGTCTCGCATTTTCACGAACAATGATGTTACTCCTACTTCTACAGTATCAAATCCACTGCTACATGTCCGTCCACCTCGTGCGGGAGGGATAGCGTGTAGCGAAAGCTCCTACTAGTCCCGCCAGCCACCATGCTCATGCGCGAGGGAGGGACACAACTTCATTCACTTACTGCTCCTGCCTTTGCGTCTATGACAGGTGGGCCCAATAGGTGGTTGGCCTACCTGTCATGCAGCCAAAGGAGGTGCAGTTAAGGCACCGGAGCTCAGTCCGCGAGGGAGAGGGCGTTGTAGTAATCAAACTTCTCGGTCTTGTATGAGTTGACGCGACACATCAAAGCACTGCACTCGATATAAGTCTTTTTACACATTTCAAATGGACTACAACATACGGATGTATGTATACATATTTTGCTTCGTATGTAGTCACTTGTTGCAATCTCTAAAAAGACTTATATTTGGAAACGGAGGGAGTACAACGCATGCATGCATGCCGTGACTTCCCTTTTGATACTTGCATGTGTTGATTTGATGCACCTTGCCAAATTTTTACTATAAATTTAACTAGCCAAATTTTCATGCATGTCACAAAAAATTACGGGGCTGTTTGGATTGTGACTATGTTTGTCTTATGTTGCCACATTATTTTTCCCACACTTGCCACACTTTCCTAACTTGAGTTGCTCAAATTGTTAGACACACTTTGGCTTGCCTAAGGGAATCTTGCCACACTTTTTGTGTCTATGACATGTGGGGTTCACTCCTAATAAAAAAAAATTCTTGTCTTAGGTGTGGCTAATAAAAAAGACTTATATTTAGGAACGGAGGGAGTAGAAAATATAAATAATAATGCATGTTGGGGCAACCCATGTTTCCGATAATTTTAGCCGTGGGCTTGTTCATAATTTTTACGAGGGGGTGGTTGTTCATTTAATGGAGGGACTTATACCAGTCTTGAACGATACAAAGTGCGACCTGGCACACCATAACACCACTTGGAACAAGCAGGTAGCTATCTCAAAAAACAATCAACAACTAAAAAATGGCGACCTGACACATAGTACACAATTTTAAACGATTGTTTTGATGGAGTGAAAAAGGAAAACTACCCCACTACGTATATATAGGCCGGAGCCTCCGCGCTTGCTTGCTAGGGTTGCTCTATTCACACACTCTCATCCTCTTCAGATCTAAACAAGATAGGGGTGGTAACACTGTCTTTCTCCCTTCAAAAAACACTGTATTTCTATCCTCACCGTTGGTTATAGATCCGGACGTATCCCCCTCCACTAGTGAAGGGGAGGAGGGGCAGCATTTAGGCCGTCGTCGACAGCGAGGCAGGAGACCCACTGCCGGCTGCACCGTTATCTCTGGACGAGCGCCGGCGCGAGAGGTCCTCTGATCCCTTCGTCGTTGCCCTAGTGTGGGCGGATCCTGCCTCCCGCCGCCCACCTATCCACATCCTGACGACCTTTAGGTATATCTTCCTTCGAAACCGCCTTAGCTCTACTTCCCCAGCTTGCTACGTCACTGCATGTGCATCATTTTCTACCTCTCAGCCCCTCTCGATCGGATGGTCCAACGTCACCTATTTTTTTCTTCTATTGTTAGAGGTAAAGCTACTTCATGGGGTCGAATCTTGTACTTGGTTCAAACAAGAAGTAAAGTGGGAGTGGGGGAATTTAGTATGTACATCGGACTTGGTACAAACAGGAAGGAAAGGGGATGAAAGTAGTACAGACTGGTCATCCAACTGGTCTCTTGGTCGAAAAGGGAAATATCGGGGTAACGCTGTACACAGTGGTATGACCGGGAGTAGATTTGCTATCCACACATAGGAGTAGTTGGCTAGAGTGAACAAAAATGGGACCAACCCAGATATGTTTCTTGGATGTTTGTTTCTCGGGGAAACAAACTCTGAATCACCACTTTATGCCCCTATTTAGGTACATGGTGCTGGACTGCTGGTGCACCCACTGTCCCATGCCCTTATACCAAATATTTAGTTGTTCTTAATCTAATGCCCCTGGTAAAATGAAGCCATGCCACTGTTATAAGCCATGACAAGTTTAGCCAAATGTTTTTGCTTGTAATTGTTTGAGACTTTGACTGTTTCCATTGTAGCTTTTTGTGCAAACAGGGATATCCATTTCACCAGGTTGCTGTTGTGACCTTTTGGTGCACTGCACAAAACACTTTTTAAAAGAAGTGACTTTTGTGATGTTTAACTGGAATGTCAGAATGGAATAGTTGATTCATTTTGGTGGAACTGCACAAAGGAAGATATGTGTTCCAATCCTCATCATCCATATTAGCGCCATAACCATCCTTTAAGTAAGAATGATATTTAATGCATGTGTTCATCTCTGCGTTGCAACGGGCGAAAAAACCTGTAGAATCTACTCCGTGTGCCATTATGCAAAATTTCATACATGTAGTTTTGATAAACATCGGCAGTGGTTTATGAAATAATTTGTCAATCTATTTTATTTTTGTTTCGAAAAACACGAATATTTCTTTATTTGATTTTTTTGAACAATCTTGAAAAAAAAACAGAACTGAAAAATGTTTTGAAGACGGACATTTTTAACACATTTTTAGTGGGATACATAGAGGGCGGAACTGTTGTATATACTTTTTTCTTGAATACGCATGAGCATGCGTATCATATATTAAAGAAGAAGCGACAACGGATACAACGCCTTTCGGCCATTACAATGCCAATCACAGGAATTAGCATCCACATCCACCAAACACACCCACCACGCGTACTACACTACTTGCTTCACCTAGGCCAGCCTCATGCCGATGGCGGTAGGGCAAGCCACAGAGCAACCAAGCCGCGTCACAACCGTCGCCGAAGACCTCTACAATAGGACCAAAACTCGAGGCCAACACAGACCAACATACCCCACCCATTGCGCCAAGAAGAAGTCGACAAGTGGACGGCAGGGCCTGGACGGACCTAGAGACGGCATCATTAGGAGAGCGCCTGCGATGGTGTACATTGCGCCAGGAGGCCCATGCCCATAGTAGAAGCCGACACCGAAGAGAGCCGTGCCACCGGAAGTCCTCTTGCAATAAGACGACGCCTCCAAGAAGGGAACGACGCCATGGCGCCACTGCCGCCTGGTCCAAAGACCGGACCAAGGGTTTCCCCTGAGCACGAGGAATGTATTCGGATCGGGGGCCAAAGCAACACCTCCAGGAAGGGAACGACGTCCAAAGACGTCACCGTTGCAAGCCTCGACGACGCGAAGCAGGGTTTTCTCCCAGCCCAAGATCACAAAACGCAAACTTTCCGGAGCTGCTCAATCGGGCTGACCAGCACGACCGGAGACATCGCAACATACATCACATCATCCTAGCATCCTCCACCATCTCCAGCACCCTGGCTAGTGCCACCCAGGCCAAGGACAGCTCCACCACATCCACCGCCAGGTCCGCCACCACCAACCACCTCCTCCACGGAGCGGCAGCCTCCTCCAAGCTCCAGCCACAACCATGGCAGGCTGAGCCAAACCAGACTGGAGGGAAGTCCCCCTCGAGCCGTTTGCTTCCACCTGAACCACCGCCGAGACCGCCCGGAGCCTACAGCGACGCTGGGTGCACACCCAGCCAGAACCACGGACGCCGCGCCCTACCAGCACACCTGCGCGCCACCATGGAGGCCAGCCACCAGCTACCACGGCCGCCGCCGCGCAGCACCACCATCCCGCGCACGGATCCAGGCGTCAAAGCCTAGATCCGGCGAGGCCGCGCCACCCCTGTGGCCGAAGCCATCGCCACCGTCGAGCCCAGACAGCCCAAGCTGCCGCGCGCCAGCCAGCTCATCCTAGGGCTGCTGCCCCGGCCTCCTCGCGCTGGTCCGCCAGCCACCGCCGTCCCATTCAACAGGGCAGGCCTCTAGCGCCGCCCTAGGAGACGGAGAGAGCACCCCCGCCTCCTTCGGCAGCGGGGCCTGCCGCCACCGCGGCGAAGGCCGGCGGTAGCAGTGGCGAACGGGAGCAGGGGGTTCAAGCGGCGGTGGTGCTAGGGTTCCCCTGGCGTCACCTGGGAGCGATGCGAGGGGAAAGGGGGACTGTTGTATATACTATTGAAGGGTTTAATAAGCAGTCCAAAGTTTTATTAGAATTTTCAAAAAAGTTTTGAAAGCAAACACGATTTTTATTATGTTCTTTT
The DNA here is from genome assembly GCF_003073215.2 of Triticum urartu. Classification (NCBI taxonomy): domain Eukaryota; kingdom Viridiplantae; phylum Streptophyta; class Magnoliopsida; order Poales; family Poaceae; genus Triticum; species Triticum urartu. Next base: position 25,319,682 of record NC_053026.1, read on the forward strand.
TAGAGATGATTAGTTGTTTGGTTTGGAAGAGTATAGCAACGGGAGAGAAAATTGATGTGTTCACCAAAACACCCATCAGTACCATGACGGGAGCATGGAGGCGCATGCTGAGGTATAGAAGAAATGAATATCCTACTTTAATGTCCATTACCGCAGCGCATGCATGCGTGGCCGTATATGGATTGACCAATGTCGCTTCAACCCTTAGAACCAACCTTTGCTTGGAGGGTTAGTAGGATGATGGTACCCCAATACTATCAGGAATTAAAAATCAGGTTGGACACTTTAATGTCTCGTAAAGAGACGGATTCTTCTTTGAGTGGGAGGTGACATTTGCATCGATAGCAAAATACTTATGGTGACTTCATCAATCTGAAGACCCGTCGGCTTAGTCTCTCTAGGCGTAAGTGTATGTATATTTTTTGTTGTACTATGTTTCTCAAAAGAAGGTTCCCTTTAACCTTTGTATGCTGCAATTTAATGTGCCTTATATTGCATCAGAAGAAGAAAATATCGCGCGTTTTTAGGCTTCATTCATGTTGCCACTTTTCATGTTCGACGCTGCCGCCATCGATGATGGTAGGAGTTTTAGTGTCTGCAGTTCAAAAAAATTGATGAAGCCACATCCATGTCTTTGACGACGCCTCCTTCAACATCACACTATCACTGAATGGAAGAGTTGTGGTTCATAGAGGTGGGATTGTTTATATAAATTTATTTGTTAATATTCAAAAGCAAACAGGTTTTTAGTATGTTTTTTTAGAAAATGTATTTTGTTTGTTTGATTTCAAAATTATATTATGTTCCTTTTCTTTTGCACTATTTAGACCTTTCCCAAATGCAAGTACGTTCCTGTTCACCATCGACAATAAAAGGAAACTTTACATCTATTTCTCACCAGATTTTAATTTTCGGGTGGGGCGGCAGTGGCAGCCATGTAAGGACACAGTTGAAACTTGAAAGCGCCCCCCGTCTCTCTTCCCCTTCCTGACATGTAGACATTTTTTTGTCCGTGTTGCGCCCCAGGATGGCAAGGGGGCAAAACCAAGCCAGCACCCCCCGACCACTTCCTTCTACGCAAGCCACCTCGCCGCCGCTACCGCTGGCCCTCGCTATCGCGGTTGCGGGCCTGGCTGCCAAAGGTGGCGCATGAGGTTCTCGCAGCATGGACTTGTTGCTGCTGCTACTGCGGCGGCGGCCTGCTGCTCGGCTGCTCGCCAGATCTGGACACTGCGTTTGTCGGACCGGTTGCAGTGCGGCTGCATATTGGCTCCTAGCGGCCAGCCTGTGGCGGATGAGGTCTGGCGTAGCGCAGCTGCCCATGGAGCGTAACGTAAGGTTGGGGCGGCGGATGTGGGTGAGCCCCATGTTTTCTCTCATCCGTGAAATTTTAATTTTAATTTTCGGGTGGGGCGGTAGTGGCAGCCATGTAAGGACATAGTTGAAACTTGAAAGCGCCCCCCGTCTCTCTTCCCCTTCCTGACATGTAGACATTTTTTTGTCCGTGTTGCGCCCCAGGATGGCAAGGGGGCAAAACCAAGCCAGCGCCCCCGACCACTTCCTTCTACGCAAGCCACCTCGCCGCCGCAACCGCTAGCCCTCGCTATGGCGGTTGCGGGCCTGGCTGCCAAAGGTGGCGCATGAGGTTTTCGCAGCATGGACTTGTTGCTGCAGCTACTGCGGCGGCGGCCTGCTGCTCGGTTGCTCGCCAGATCTGGAGACTGCGTTCGTCGGACCGGTTGCAGTGCGGCTGCATATTGGCTCCTAGCGGCCAGCCTGTGGCGGATGAGGTCTGGCGTAGCGCAGCTGCCCATGGAGCGTAACGTAAGGTTGGGGCGGCGGATGTGGGTGAGCCCCATGTTTTCTCTCATCCGCGAAATTAGTAGTGGCCTGCCTGCTTTGAATTTTCTCTGATGTAGGTGAGCTTCGTTGGCTCTCTCTTCCTTCTTGAAGATTTATTAGCTCAAGCTTTTGCTGCAACCTTCCTCTTAGGCTGGGCACAACACCCATGGCTGGCTGCACCAAGCTTTCGTTAATTGATCCCCATGATGCTGCCTTGATACAAGGAACTTAAAAGCATATATAAATTGGGATGATATCATGTAAGGGGCCGAGGTGGGACTATTTGATGAGTAAGTCAACCTTTTTTTGACCAAAGGACTTGGGTAGCTCAGTTGGCTGCTGGTCGGAGAAAGAGCCTGGTCATGAGTTCGAACCTCACGTCCCTCTAGCACCATCTTTTTTTAAACAAAAGTTAGGGCTGGCCCAGTACGGCCCATATGGTGACTGGCGATGGCCGAATCTACGGTGCCTCACCCAGTCTAGCGAGGGACGACCACAGACAAAACCAAAGGCGGACGAATTTACAAACAAAAGTTAGGGCTGGCCCAGTACGGCCCATATGGTGACTGGCGATGGCCGAACCTACGGTGCCTCGCCCAGTCTAGCGAGGGACGACCACAGACAAAACCAAAGGCGGACGAATTTACGGTAAATTTTTAGTGCGTATCCCAAATTAGTATCACCTCATTTATATTATGATTTTGTCCATACGAATTGTAAAAGCGTATTATGACATGAGAAGAAAGCGTATTGTGACGGTGAACCTGACAAAGTCAATCCGTGCTTTATTATTAGGGAGAGATTGTTTACTAGTACACTTGTACTCCTCCACTGACAAAACCAATTCAGAAATAGAAGGCCAATCATGTATTTGGTTTCACCAACTGGTGAGGAGAAAAAGAAACAGAGGATGAAGAGAAAGAATAAGAAGAATAAACAGTGCCAAGGTGATCTTGCTGAAGCCAAAGGCCTCAGTCGAGGCCATTCAAGGGCTCTGGCAACGTCTACCTTACATGTGAGACGATCCTCCAGGGAGCCCTTCCACTTCTGCTGTCTCTCCTGCAAGGCCACTTAATTAATTAGGAGTACTTAAGTACCACTAATTTATTGCTGCCTAATTTTCTTGTCGGAGTTAAACAAATCTTTAGTGGCACCTTATGCCGAATCATGTACATGTGTATGTTTGTCTATGGAGGTGAATCATGTGGTGGAGCAGGGAGGGAATATTATTAGTGTCATGACATAATAGTGCTATTGTTTTGCATGTCAATTTATTGCCATTGGTTTAATGAGGCAATGTTTTGCATATTGTCCATCATGAATTTGATGCTACTGTTAGAGTAATATGCTAATGTATTTCTATTCTTTCTCACCAAGCTAATGAAGGTTTCACCTTATTTCTACTTGTGCAAACAGGGATCATGTTGTGCCAATCATACATTTTAGTGGAATTACACAAGACAATACAATGAACTGTATCCCAGCCAGTGCTTTAACTCTGCTGGAAGTTCTTGGTAATCTTTTGATATAATCTCAGCACTGGTAAACAAGAGTGATTTCAACCATACATTTGAAGTGCACAAAAATATACACTATTGAGTGATTCTAGTGAGTGCTTTATCATCTCTTATGGGACTACATGAATAAGCTTTTTTCCTCAGGTTTCTATTGGCCTAAGGCCTTCATCCATATTAGTTTGCTTTCATCTCTATTTGTATCATGCTAGTGTCATGAGAAACTCCATTATCTTTGCACGTTAAAGTTTTGTAACCTATGATACATGGCAATGCTTTGAGTTTTGAGCTAATTGGCACTGATTAAATAAACAAATACCTCTCTTTAAGCAAGACTACTATGTTGCTAACTTTACCCATTAAGATAATGAGGGTGCTTCTATTTATTAGTGTATGTTTCATCAACTAGTCCCACTATTACAGTAATCTCACTTTCTCAATATATGTGCCAACATGGATGCTCGATTTTGGTGGAACTGCGCAAAAACTTTGGGTGTTTCATTGCCTTGACAGCTTCCTTCCTTTCCTGCCAGTCGCTAATCTGGGCTTGCATTCTTCATTTGCTGTCAATTGCTTGGCTTATCTCGGATTCCAGTAAAAGGAAATAGTAATTGATATGCTACCTCACACAAGTTGGTACTGGTCTTTATCCTGATTATTGTGCTTGTCATATGTATTGGTAATTTGGTATTGTGCTATTGTTTGCCAATTTCATAAAGGAGTAACTTGGATCCTAAACTCGCAGACAAATAATTACATTGGGTGATTTCAGTAGAACTGCACAAAAAGATCAGATGGACATGTACTTATGCTGCTGCTATGTACTCCAAAGTTCACTCAGACAAGCATCAATGTTGACTAGAAGAAGTGCCTATATTCATTCGAGTATCAACCGGCGTCAACCAGTTGTCAAACTCCAAGTATTAGGAGAGTGAACGCAAAAAATATTGCTTGGCACATAGCCCAGAAAAACGCAGTCCAGTCTTTGGTCCCAACTTGTGCCTTTTGGTTATCGACAGATATTGTAGCGAACTGTATGGTGATACGTCTCCAACGTATCTATAATTTTTGATTGTTCCATGCTATTATATATTCTGTTTTGGATGTTTAATGGGCTTATTTATACACTTTTATATTATTTTTGGGACTAACCTATTAACCGGAGGCCTAGCCCAAATTGCTGTTTTTTGCCTATTTCAGTGTTATCGCAGAAAAAGAATATCAAATGGAGTCCAAACGGAATGAAACCTTCGGGAGTGTGATTTTTGGAACAAACGTGATCTAGAGGACTTGGAGTGGAGGTCAAGCAATCAACGAGGAGGCCACGAGGAAGAGGGGCACGCCTACCCCCTGGGCGCGCCCTCCACCCTCGTGGGCCCCTCGTGGCTCCACTGACCTACTTCTTCCTCCTATATATACCTACGTACCCTGAAAACATCAGAGGGAACCACGAAAACCTAATTCCACCGCCGCAACCTTCTGTACCCGTGAGATCCCATCTTGGCGCCTTTTCCGGCGCTCCGCCAGAGGGGGCATTGATCACGGAGGGCCTCTACATCAACACCATAGCCTCTCCGATGATGTGTGAGTAGTTTACCTCAGACCTTCGGGTCCATAGTTATTAGCTAGATGGCTTCTTGTCTCTCTTTGGATCTCAATACAAAGTTCTCCTCGATTCTCTTGGATATCTATTCGATGTAATCTTCTTTTGCCGTGTGTTTGTCGAGATCTGATGAATTGTGGGTTTATGATCAAGATTATCTATGAACAATATTTGAATCTTCTTTGAATTCTTTTATGTATGATTGGTTATCTTTGCAAGTCTCTTCGAATTATCAGTTTGGTTTGGCCTGCTAGATTGATCTTTCTTGCAATGGAAGAAGTGCTTAGCTTTGGGTTCAATCTTGCGGTGCTCAATCCCAGTGATAGTAGGGGAAACGACATGTATTGTATTGTTGCCGTCGAGGATAAAAAGATGGTGTTTATATCATATTGCATGAGTTTATCCCTCTACATCATGTCATCTTACTTAAAGCGTTACTCCGTTCTTATGAACTTAATACTCTAGATGCATGCTGGACAGCGCTCGATGTGTGGAGTAATAGTAGTAGATGCAGGCAGGAGTCGGTCTACTTGTCACGAACGTGATGCCTATATTGATGGGGAACGTAGTAATTTCAAAAAAATTCCTACGCACACGCAAGATCATGGTGATGCACAGCAACGAGAGGGGAGAGTATGATCTACGTACCCTTGTAGATCGCAACGGAAGTGTTGACACAACGTAGTGGAAGTAGTCGTACGTCTTCTTCCCGATCCGACCGATCCAAGCACCGTTACTCCGGCACCTCCAGGTTCTTAGCACACGTACAGCTCGATGACGTTCCCCGGGCTCCGATCCAGCAAAGCTTCGGGGATGAGTTCCGTCAGCACAACGGCGTGGTGACGATGATGATGTTCTACCGACGCAGGGCTTCGCCTAAGCACTACAACGATATGACCGAGGTGGAATATGGTGGCAGGGGGCACCGCACACGGCTAAGGAACGATCACGAGGATCAATTGTGTGTTCTAGGGTGCTCCCCTGCCTCCGTATATAAAGGAGCCAAGGGGGAGGGGGCGGCCGGCCAAGGAGGGCGCGCCAAGGGAGTCCTACTCCCTCTGGGAGTAGGATCCCCCCCCCAATCCTAGTTGGAATAGGATTCCTTGAGGGGGGAAGAGAGAGAGGGGGGCCGGCCACCTCTCCTAGTCCTAATAGGACTAGGGGAAGGGGGAGGCGCGCGGCCCACCTTGGGATGCCCCTTTCTCCTTTCCACTAAAGCCCACTAAGGCCCATATGGGGGGGGGGGGGGGGGGGTTCCGGTTACCTCCCGGTACTCCGGTAAAATCCCGATTTCACCCGGAACACTTCCGATATCCAAACATAGGCTTCCAATATATCAATCTTTATGTCTCGACCATTTCGAGACTCCTTGTCATGTCCATGATCACATCCGGGACTCCGAACTAACTTCGGTACATCAAAACTCATAATAATTGTCATCGTAACGTTAAGCGTGCGGACCCTACGGTTCGAGAACAATGTAGACATGACCGAGACACGTCTCCGGTCAATAACCAATAGCGGGACCTGGATGCCCATATTGGCTCCTACATATTCTACGAAGATCTTTATCGGTCAGACCGCATAACAACATACGTTGTTCCCTTTGTCATCGGTATGTTACTTGCCCGAGATTCGATCGTTGGTATCCAATACCTAGTTCAATCTTGTTTACCAGCAAGTCTCTTTACTCGTTCCGTAATACATCATCTCACAACTAACATCTTAGTTGTAATGCTTGCAAGGCTTATGTGATGTGCATTACCGAGAGGGCCCAGAGATACATCTCTGACAATCGGAGTGACAAATCCTAATCTCGAAATACGCCAACCCAACATGTACCTTTGGAGACACCTGTAATGCTCCTTTATAATCACCCAGTTATGTTGTGACATTTGGTAGCACCCAAAGTGTTCCTCCGGCAAACGGGAGTTGCATAATCTCATAGTCATAGGAACATGTATAAGTCATGAAGAAAGCAATAGCAACATACTAAACGATCGGGTGCTAAGCTAATGGAATGGGTCATGTCAATCAGATCATTCAACTAATGATGTGATCCCGTTAATCAAATAACAACTCTTTGTTCATGGTCAGGAAACATAACCATCTTTGATTAACGAGCTAGTCAAGTAGAGGCATACTAGTGACACTCTGTTTGTCTATGTATTCACACATGTATTATGTTTTCGGTTAATACAATTCTAGCATGAATAATAAACATTTATCATGAAATAAGGAAATAAATAATAACTTTATTATTGCCTCTAGGGCATATTTCCTTCAGTATCCCACTTGCACTAGAGTCAATAATCTAGATTACACAGTAATGATTCTTACACCCATGGAGTCTTGGTGCTGATCATGTTTTGCTCGTGGAAGAGGTTTAGTCAACGGGTCTGCAACATTCAGATCCGTATGTATTTGCAAATCTCTATGTCTCCCACCTGGACTAGATCCCGGATGGAATTGAAGCGTCTCTTGATGTGCTTGGTTCTCTTGTGAAATCTGGATTCCTTTGCCAAGGCAATTGCACCAGTATTGTCACAAAAGATTTTCATTGGACCCGATGCACTAGGTATGACACCTAGATCGGATATGAACTCCTTCATCCAGACTCCTTCATTTGCTGCTTCCGAAGCAGCTATGTACTCCGCTTCACATGTAGATCCCGCTACGACGCTTTGTTTAGAACTGCACCAACTGACAGCTCCACCGTTTAATGTAAACACATATCCGGTTTGCGATTTAGAATTGTCCGGATCAGTGTCAAAGCTTGCATCAACGTAACCATTTACGATGAGCTCTTTGTCACCTCCATATACGAGAAACATATCCTTAGTCCTTTTCAGGTATTTCAGGATGTTCTTGACCGATGTCCAGTGATCCACTCCTAGATTACTTTGGTACCTCCCTGCTAAACTTATAGCAAGGCACACATCAGGTCTGGTACACAACATTGCATACATGATAGAGCCTATGGCTGAAGCATAGGGAACATCTTTCATTTTCTCTCTATCTTCTGCAGTGGTCGGGCTTTGAGTCTTACTCAATTTCACACCTTGCAACACAGGCAAGAACCCTTTCTTTGCTTGATCCATTTTGAAATTTTTCAAAACTTTGTCAAGGTATGTGCTTTGTGAAAGTCCAATTAGGCGTCTTGATCTATCTCTATAGATCTTAATGCCTAATATGTAAGCAGCTTCACCGAGGTCTTTCATTAAAAACTCTTGTTCAAGTATCCCTTTATGCTATCCAGAAATTCTATATCATTTCCAATCAGTAATATGTCATCTACATATAATATCAGAAATGCTACAGAGCTCCCACTCACTTTCTTGTAAATACAGGCTTCTCCAAAAGTCTGTATAAAACCAAATGCTTTGATCACACTATCAAAACATTTATTCCAACTCCGAGAGGCTTGCACCAGTCCATAAATGGATCGCCGGAGCTTGCACACTTTGTTAGCTCCCTTTGGATCGACAAAACCTTCCGGTTGCATCATATACAACTCTCTTCCAGAAATCCATTCAGGAATGCAGTTTTGACATCCATCTGCCAAATTTCATAATCATAAAATGCGGCAATTGCTAACATGATTCGGACAGACTTAAGCATCGCTACGGGTGAGAAGGTCTCATCGTAGTCAACCCCTTGAACTTGTCGAAAACCTTTTGCGACAAGTCGAGCTTTGTAGACAGTAATATTACCATCAGCGTCAGTCTTCTTCTTGAAGATCCATTTATTCTCAATTGCTTGCCAATCATCGGGCAAGTCAACCAAAGTCCATACTTTGTTCTCATACATGGATCCCATCTCAGATTTCATGGCTTCAAGCCATTTTGTGGAATCTGGGCTCACCATCGCTTCTTCATAGTTCGTAGGTTCATCATGATCTAGTATCATGACTTCCAGAACAGGATTACCGTACCACTCTGGCGCGGATCTCACTCTGGTTGATCTACGAGGTTCAGTAGTATCTTGATCTAAAGTTTCATGATCATCATCATTAGCTTCCTCACTAACTGGTGTAGGTGTCACTGAAACAGTTTTCTGTGATGTACTACTTTCCAATAAGGGAGTAGGTACAGTTACCTCGTCAAGTTCTACTTTCCTCCCACTCACTTCTTTCGAGAGAAACTCCTTCTCTAGAAAGGATCCATTCTTAGCAACGAATGTCTTGCCTTCAGATCTGTGATAGAAGGTGTACCCAATAGTCTCCTTTGGGTATCCTATGAAGACACATTTCTCCGATTTGGGTTCGAGCTTATCAGGTTGAAGCTTTTTCACATAAGCATCGCAGCCCCAAACTTTAAGGAACGACAACTTTGGTTTCTTGCCAAACCACAGTTCATAAGGCGTCGTCTCAACGGATTTTGATGGTGCCCTATTTAACGTGAATGCGGCCGTCTCTAGAGCGTAACCCCAAAACGATAGCGGTAAATCTGTAAGAGACATCATAGGTCACACCATATCTAATAAAGTACGATTACGACGTTCGGACACACCATTACGCTGTGGTGTTCCGGGTGGCGTGAGTTGCGAAACTGTTCCACACTTTTTCAAATGTATACCAAACTCATAACTCAAATATTCTCCTCCACGATCAGATCGTAGAAACTTTATTTTCTTGTTACGATGATTTTCAACTTCACTCTGAAATTCTTTGAACTTTTCAAATGTTTCAGACTTATGTTTCATTAAGTAGATATACCCATATCTGCTTAAATCATCTGTGAAGGTGAGAAAATAACGATATCCGCCACGAGCCTCAGCATTCATCGGACCACATACATCTGTATGTATGATTTCCAACAAATCTGTTGCTCTCTCCATAGTACCGGAGAACGGTGTTTTAGTCATCTTGCCCATGAGGCACGGTTCGCAAGTACCAAGTGATTCATAATCAAGTGGTTCCAAAAGCCCATCAGTATGGAGTTTCTTCATGCGCTTTACACCGATATGACCTAAACGGCAGTGCCACAAATAAGTTGCACTATCATTATCAACTCTGCATCTTTTGGTTTCAACATTATGAATATGTGTATCACTACTATCGAGATTCATCAAAAATAGACCACTCTTCAAAGGTGCATGACCATAAAAGATATTACTCATATAAATAGAACAACCATTATTCTCCGATTTAAATGAATAACCGTCTCGCATTAAACAAGATCCAGATATAATGTTCATGCTCAACGCTGGCACCAAATAACAATTATTTAGGTCTAATACTAATCCCGAAGGTAGATGTAGAGGTAGCGTGCCGACCGCGATCACATCGACTTTGGAACCATTTCCCATGCGCATCGTCACCTCGTCCTTTGCCAGTGTTCGCTTAATCCGTAGTCCCTGTTTCGAGTTGCAAATATTAGCAATAGAACCAGTATCAAATACCCAGGTGCTACTGCGAGCTCTAGTAAGGTACACATCAATAACATGTATATCACATATACCTTTGTTCACCTTGCCATCCTTCTTATCCGCCAAATACTTGGGGCAGTTCCGCTTCCAGTGACCAGTCTGCTTGCAGTAGAAGCACTCAGTTTCAGGCTTAGGTCCAGACTTGGATTTCTTCTCTTGAGCAGCAACTTGCTTGCTGTTCTTCTTGAAGTTCCCCTTCTTCTTCCCTTTGCCCTTCTTGAAACTAGTGGTCTTGTTGACCATCAACACTTGATGCTCCTTCTTGATTTCTACCTCCGCAGCTTTCAGCATTGCGAAGAGCTCGGGAATAGTCTTGTTCATCCCTTGCATATTATAGTTCATCACGAAGCTCTTGTAGCTTGGTGGCAGTGATTGGAGAATTCTGTCAATGACGCAATCATCTGGAAGATTAACTCCCAATTGAATCAAGTGATTATTATACCCAGACATTTTGAGTATATGCTCACTGACAGAACTGTTCTCCTCCATCTTGCAGCTGTAGAACTTATTGGAGACATCATATCTCTCAATCCGGGCATTTGCTTGAAATATTAACTTCAACTCCTGGAACATCTCATATGCTCCATGACGTTCAAAACGTCGTTGAAGTCCCGATTCTAAGCCGTAAAGCATGGCACACTGAACTATCGAGTAGTCATCAGCTTTGCTCTACCAGACGTTCATAACATCTGGTGTTGCTCCAGCAGCAGGCCTGGTACCCAGCGGTGCTTCCAGGACGTAATTCTTCTGTGCAGCAATGAGGATAATCCTCAAGTTACTGACCCAGTCCGTGTAATTGCTACCATCATCTTTCAACTTTGCTTTCTCAAGGAACGCATTAAAATTCAACGGAACAACAGCACGAGCCATCTATCTACAATCAACATAAACAAGCAAGATACTATCAGGGACTAAGTTCATGATAAATTTAAGTTCAATTAATCATATTACTTAAGAACTCCCACTTAGATAGATATCCCTATAATCTTCTAAGTGATCACGTGATCCAAATCAACTAAACCATAACCGATCATCACATGAGATGGAGTAGTTTTCAATGGTGAACATCGTTATGTTGATCATATCTACTATATGATTCACGCTCGACCTTTCGGTCTCCGTGTTCCGAGGCCATATCTACATATGCTAGGCTCGTCAAGTATAACCTGAGTATTCCGTGTGTGCAAAACTGGCTTGCACCCGTTGTAGATGGACGTAGAGCTTATCACACCCGATCATCACGTGGTGTCTGGGCACGACGAACTTTGGCAACGGTGCATACTCAGGGAGAACACTTTTTGATAATTTAGTGAGAGATCATCTTATAATGCTACCGTCAATCAAAGCAAGATAAGATGCATAATAGATAAACATCACATGCAATCAATATAAGTGATATGATATGGCCATCATCATCTTGTGCTTGTGATCTCCATCTCCGAAGCACCGTCGTGATCACCATTTTCACCGGCTCGACACCTTGATCTCCATCGTAGTATCGTTGTCGTCTCGCCAATCTTATGCTTCCACGACTATCGCTACCGCTTAGTGATAAAGTAAAGCATTACATCGCGATTGCATTGCATACAATAAAGCGACAACCATATGGCTCCTGCCAGTTGCCGATAACTCGGTTACAAAACATGATCATCTCATACAATAAAATTCAGCATCATGTCTTGACCATATCACATCACAACATGCCCTGCAAAAACAAGTTAGACGTCCTCTACTTTGTTGTTGCAAGTTTTACGTGGCTGCTACGGGCTTAAGCAAGAACCAATCTCACCTACGCATCAAAACCACAACGATAGTTTGTCAATTTGACTCCGTTTTAACCTTCGCAAGGACTGGGCGTAGCCACACTCGGTTCAACTAAAGTTGGAGAGATAGTCGCCCGCAAGCCACCTATGTGCAAAGCACGTCGGGGGAACCGGTCTCGCGTAAGCATAAGCGTAATGTTGGTCCGGGTCGTCTCGTCCAACAATACCGCTGAACCAAAGTATGACATGATGGTAGGCAGTATGACTTATATCGCCCACAACTCACTTGTGTTCTACTCGTGCAAATAACATCAAACCATAAAACCTAGGCTCGGATGCCACTGATGGGGAACGTAGTAATTTCAAAAAATTTCCTACGCACACGCAAGATCATGGTGATGCACAGCAACGAGAGGGGAGAGTATGATCTACGTACCCTTGTAGATCGCAACGGAAGTGTTGACACAACGTAGTGGAAGTAGTCGTACGTCTTCTTCCCGATCCGACCGATCCAAGCACCGTTACTCCGGCACCTCCGAGTTCTTAGCACACGTACAGCTCGATGATGTTCCCTGGGCTCCGATCCAGCAAAGCTTCGGGGATGAGTTCCGTCAGCACAACGGCGTGGTGACGATGATGATGTTCTACCGATGCAGGGCTTCGCCTAAGCACTACAACGATATGACCGAGGTGGAATATGGTGGCAGGGGGCACCGCACACGGCTAAGTAACGATCACGAGGATAAATTGTGTGTTCTAGGGTGCTCCCCTGCCTCCGTATATAAAGGAGCCAAGGGGGAGGGGGCGGCCGGCCAAGGAGGGCGCGCCAAGGGAGTCCTACTCCCTCTGGGAGTAGGATTCCCCCCCAATCCTAGTTGGAATAGGATTCCTTGAGGGGGGAAGAGAGAGAGGGGGCCCGGCCACCTCTCCTAGTCCTAATAGGACTAGGGGAAGGGGGAGGCACGCGGCCCACCTTGGGCTGCCCCTTTCTCCTTTCCACTAAAGCCCACTAAGGCCCATATAGCTACGGGGGGGGGGGGGGGGGGGGGGGGTTCCGGTTACCTCCCGGTACTCCGGTAAAATCCCGATTTCACCCGGAACACTTCCGATATCCAAACATAGGCTTCCAATATATCAATCTTTATGTCTCGACCATTTCGAGACTCCTTGTCATGTCCATGATCACATCCGGGACTCCGAACTAACTTCGGTACATCAAAACTCATAATAATTGTCATCGTAACGTTAAGCGTGCGGACCCTACGGTTCGAGAACAATGTAGACATGACCGAGACACTCTCCGGTCAATAACCAATAGCGGACCTGGATGCCCATATTGGCTCCTACATATTCTACGAAGATCTTTATCGGTCAGACCGCCTAACAACATACGTTGTTCCCTTTGTCATCGGTATGTTACTTGCCCGAGATTCGATCGTCGGTATCTCAATACCTAGTTCAATCTCGTTACCGGCAAGTCTCTTTACTCGTTCGTAATACATCATCTCCGCAACTAACTCATTAGTTGCAATGCTTGCAAGGCTTATGTGATGTGCATTACCGAGAGGGCCCAGAGATACCTCTCCGACAATCGGAGTGACAAATCCTAATCTCGAAATACGCCAACCCAACATGTACCTTTGGAGACACCTGTAGAGCTCCTTTATAATCACCCAGTTATGTTGTGACATTTGGTAGCACACAAAGTGTTCCTCCGGCAAACGGGAGTTGCATAATCTCATAGTCATAGGAACATGTATAAGTCATGGAAGAAAGCAATAGCAACATACTAAACGATCGGGTGCTAAGCTAATGGAATGGGTCATGTCAATCAGATCATTCAACTAATGATGTGATCCCGTTAATCAAATAACAACTCTTTGTTCATGGTCAGGAAACATAACCATCTTTGATTAACGAGCTAGTCAAGTAGAGGCATACTAGTGACACTCTGTTTGTCTATGTATTCACACATGTATTATGTTTCCGGTTAATACAATTCTAGCATGAATAATAAACATTTATCATGAAATAAGGAAATAAATAATAACTTTATTATTGCCTCTAGGGCATATTTCCTTCATATATACATGATCATACCTAGATATTCTCATAACTATGCTCAATTCTATCAATTGCTCAACAGTAATTTGTTCACCCACCGTAATACTTATGCTATCTTGCGAGAAGCCACTAGTGAAACCTATGGCCCCCGGGTCTATTTTCCGTCATACAAGTTTCCAATCTATTTTATTTTGCAATCTTTACTTTCAATCTATATCATAAAAATACTGAAAATATTTATCTTATTATTATCATCTCTATCATATCTCACTCTTGCAAGTGGTCATGAAGGGATTGACAACCCCTTTATCGCATTGGTTGCGAGGTTCTTATTTGTTTGTGTAGGTACAAGGTGACTCGCGCGTGGTCTTCTACTGTATTGATACCTTGGTTCTCAAAAACTGAGGGATATACTTACGCTGCTTTGCTGCATCACCCTTTCCTCTTAAACGGAAAACCAATGCATGCTCAAGAGGTAGCAAGAAGGATTTCTGGCACCATTGCCGGGGAGATCTACGCCAAGTCAAGACATACCAAGTACCCATCAAAACTCTTACCCTTCGCATTACATTATTTTCCATTTGCCTCACGTTTTCCTCCCCCCCACTTCACCCTTGCCGTTTTATTCACCCTCTTTTCCTTTCGCCCTCTTTTTCCGTTCGCCTTTTATTCGCTTGTTTGCTTGTGTGTTGGATTGCTTGCTTGTCACGATGGCTCAAGATAATACTAAATTGTGTGACTTTGCCAATACCAACAATAATGAAATTAATGATACGTAATTGCCCTACACATGGTTTGAATTTATGGATGATTATACAAAAAATTTATGCCGGATTGAATTTTGCTTGTAGAAATCTTTTAGATTCAGCCGCGGGAGGCACTTTTATGGAAATCACTTTAGAAGAAGCTACCAAACTCCTAGGTAATATTATGGTTAATTATGCTCAATGGCACACAGAAAGATCTACTAGTAAAAAAGTGCATGCAATTGAAGAGATTAATGTTTTGAGTGGAAAGATGGATGAATTTATGAATTTTTTTCTAATAAGAGTGCTCGTACTGATCCTAATGATATGCCTTTGTCTACTTTGATTGAGAATAATAATGAATCTATGGATGTGCATTTTGTTGGTAGGAACAATTTTGGTAACAACGCGTATAGAGGTAATTTTAATTCTAGGCCATTTCCTAGTAATTCCTCTAACAATTATGGTAATTCCTACAACAATTCTTATGGAAATTATAATAAGATGCCCTCTGATTTTGAATCTAGTATTAAAGAATTTATTAGTTCGCAAAAGAGTTTCAATGCTTTGATTGAAGAAAAATTGCTTAAGATTGATGAGTTGGCTAGGAACGTGGATAGAATTTCTCTTGATGTCGATTATTTGAAACTTAGATCTATTCCACCTAAGCATGATATCCACGATTCTCTCAAAGCCATGAGAATTTCCATTGATGAGTGCAAAGAAAGAACCGCTAGGATGCGTGCAAAAAGGGCATGGTTTGAGAAAGCGTGTTCTTCTAGTTTTTATGATAATAAAGATGAAGATCTAAAAGTAATTGATGTGTCCCCTATTAAATCCTTGTTTTGAAATATGAATCTTGATAATGATGGGACTGGAGATGATTCAACTTTAGTTAGAAGGCGTCCCAAAAATTCGGAATTTTAGATCTTGATGCAAAAATTGGTAAAAGTGGGATTGCAGAGGTTAAAACTTTAGATAGCAACGAACCCACTATCTTGGATTTCTAGGAATTTAATTATGATAATTGATCTTTGATAGATTGTATTTCCTTGTTGCAATCCGTGCTAAATTCTCCTCATGCTTATAGTCAAAATAAAGCTTTTACTAAACATATCATTGATGATTTGATGCAATCTTATGAAGAAAAACTTGAGTTGGAAGTTTGTAACCCTAGAAAACTTTATGATGAGTGGGAACCTACTATTAAAATAAAAATTGAAGATCATGAATGCTATGCTTTGTGTGATTTGGGTGCTAGTGTTTCCATGATCCCAAAAACTTTGTATGATTTGCTAGGTTTCCATGAATTTGATGATTGCTCTTTAAACTTGCACCTTGCGGATTCCACTATTAAGAAACCTATGGGAAAGATTAATGATGTTCTTATTGTTGCAAATAGTAATTATGTTCCCATAGATTTTATTGTTCTTGATATAGATTGCAATCCTTTATGTCCTATTATTCTTGGTGGACCTTTCCTTAGAACGATTGATGCAATTATTGATATGAAGGAAGGAAATATTAGATTCCAATTTCCATTAAGGAAAGGCATGGAACACTTCCCTAGAAATAAAATTAATTTACCATATTAATCTATTATGAGAGCCACTTATGGATTGCCTACCAAAGATGGCAATACCTAGATCTATCCTCGCTTTTATTGCCTAGCTAGGGGCGTTAAACGATAGCACTTGTTGGGAGGCAACCCAATTTTATTTTTATTTCTTGATTTTTTCCTGTTTATTAATAAATAATTTATATATCCTCTGTTTCAGTTGTGTTTTTTGTGTTTAATTAGTGTTTGTGCCAAGTAGAACCGTTGGGAAAACATGGGGAAAGTCTTTTTGATCTTGCTGTAAAAAAACAGAAACTTTAGCGCTCGCGAGAATTGCTGCCATTTTTTATTGGAGAGTCCTATTTAGTTAATTATTTTTTAAGATGATTAACATATAAATTCCTCACGTCCAGAAATTTATTTTAGAATTTTTGGGATTCGAAAAGTATGCGTTTGATACAGATTACTACAGACTGTTCTGTTTTTGACAGATTCTGTTTTTCGTGTGTTGTTTGCTTATTTTGATGAATCTATGGCTAGTAATGGAGTTTATAAACCATATAAAAGTTGGAATACATTAGGTTTAAAACCAATATAAATAAATAATGAGTTCATTACAGTACCTTGAAGTGGTGTTTTGTTTTCTTTCGCTAAAGGAGCTCACGAGATTTTCTATTAAATTTTGTGTTGTGAAGTTTTCAAATTTTTGGTAAAGATTTGATGGATTATGGAACAAGGAGTGTCAAGAGCCTAAGATTGGGTATGACCAAGGCACTCCAAGGTAAAATCCAAGGACACAAAAAAGCCTAAGCTTGGGTATGCCCCAGAAGGCATGCCCTCTTTTGTCTTCGTTCATCGGTAACTTTACTTGGAGCTATATTTTTATGCACCACATGATATGTGTTTTGCTTGGAGCGTCTTTTATGATTTGAGTATTTTCTTTTTAGTTTACCACAATCATCCTTTCTGTACACACCTTTTGAGAGAGACACACATGAATCGGAATTTATGAGAATACTCTATGTGCTTCACATATATCTTTTGAACTATATAGTTTTTGCTCTAGTGCTTCACTTAAATCTTTTAGAGCACGGTGGTGGTTTTATTTTATAGAAATAACTGATCTCTCATGCTTCACTTATATTATTTTGAGAGTCCTTTAGAACAGCATGGTAATTTGCTTTTAGTATAATAAAAACTTTCATATAAGTGCATTGAATACTATGAGAAGTTTGATACTTGATAATTGTTTTGAGATATGGAGATGGTGATATTAGAGTCATGCTAGTTGAGTAGTTGTCAATTTGAGAAATACTTGTGTTGAAGTTTGTGATTCCCGTAGCATGCACGTATGGTGAACCATTATGTGATGAAGTTAGAGCATGATTTATTTATTGATTTCCTTCCTTATGAGTGGCGGTCGGGCACAAGCGATGGTCTTTTCCTACCAATCTACCCCCCTAGGAGCATGCACATAGTACTTTGTTTCGATAACTAATAGATTTTTGCAATAAGTATGTGAGTTCTTTATGACTAATGTTGATTCCATGGATTATACGCACCCTCACCCTTCCACATTTTCTAGCCTCTTTATTACCGCACACTTTTCGCCGGTATCATACACCCACCATATACCTTCCTCAAAACATCCACCATACCTACCTATTATGGCATTTCCATAGCCATTTCGAGATATATTGCCATGCAACTTTCCACCGTTCCATTTGTTATGACACGCTTCATCATTGTCATATTGCCATGCATGATCATGTAGTTGACATCATATTTGTGGCAAAGCCACCTTTCATATTTTTTCATACATGTCACTCTTGATTCATTGCATATCCCGGTACACTGCCGGAGGCATTCACATAGAGTCATATTTTGTTCTAAGTATTGCGTTGTAATTCTTGAGTTGTAAGTAAAAAGAAGTCTGATGATCATCGTTATTAGAGCATTGTCCCAGTGAGGAAAGGATGATGGAGACTATGATTCCCCCACAAGTCGGGATGAGACTCCGGACGAAAAAAAAAGTAAAGAGGCGAAAAGAAAAAAAGAAGAAGGCCCAAATAAAAAAATGAGAGAAAAATAGAGAAGGGACAATGTTACTATCCTTTTTCCACACTTGTGCTTCAAAGTAGCACCATGATCTTCATGATAGAGAGTCTCCTATGTTGTCACTTTCATAAACTAGTGGGAATTTTACATTATAGAACTTGACTTGTATATTCCAATGATGGGATTCCTCAAATTGCCCTAGGTCTTCGTGAGCAAGCAAGTTGGATGCACACCCACTTAGTTTCTTTTGTTGAGCTTTCATACACTTATAGCTCTAGTGCATCTGTTGCATGGCAATCCCTACTCACTCACATTGATATCTATTGATTATCTCTATAGCCCGTTGATACGCCTAGTTGATGTGGACTATATTCTCCTTTTTGTCTTCTCCAGAACCACCATTCTATTCCACCTATAGTGCTATGTCCATGGCTCACGCTCATGTATTGCGTGAAAATTGAAAAGGTTTGAGAACATCAAAAGTATGAAACAATTGCTTGACTTGTCATCGGGATTGTGCATCATTTAATATTTTCTGTGATGAAGATAGAGCATATCCAGACTATATGATTTTGTAGGGATAACTTTCTTTGGCCATTTTATTTTGAGAAGACATGATTGCTTAGTTAGTATGCTAGCTTGAAGTATTATTATTTTTATGTCAATATTAAACTTTTATCTTGAATCTTTTGGATCTGAAAATTCATGCCACAATAAATAAAAATTACTTTGAAAAATATGTTAGGAAGCATTCCACATAATTTTTTTTTCTGTTTTTATCATTTACCTACTTGAGGACGAGCAGGAATTAAGCTTGGGGATGCTTGATACGTGCGACGCCCCGAGTCCGATGCTCAAGAAGACTTCCTTATGTTCCGGGTTTCGCCGTGTGTTTCATTTGTGCCTGCCCTTTTATTTTTGCATTGCATCATGTCATCATGCCATCATGTAATAAATCTTTTGCATCTCAACTAAACAATTGGTGCGGGTCTTCGATCCATTTAAATCGAGGGAAGAGTGACTTCTCTTTATAACATTATCCTCCTAATATTTAGGGAGCTATTATAAATTTTCCATTAACTTTGGAATCACCATAACACACTTGCAATTTAATTCCATGCCTCTTATGCTTCAAGTTGCACCTCCAAACTTTGCCAACAATTCTTTTCCCTTTTTTCGAGGCTCCTCCTAAATTCTCAATATTTTTGGACCTACCGAATGCCCACTTCTTATTCAAACTCTTTTGGATTTAAATTCAAACGAGTTCGAATCCAGTCTTCACGCACACGCTCACTTCTATTTTCTTGGCCCAAGCTCATTTTTGCGAGTTCGGGAAATTTATCCCCGTGCCCAAATTCCATCCCTAACCCTCTCCTTATATTTTTCCTTCTTCTATCTATATTTTTTTCTCTCTTATTGGTTAAGAGATGAGAGTGTGTGAGAGAGAGAGCCCAGCCAAGATCTAGGCGCAGCCCCTTCTCTTCTGGGCCGGCCTCCAAGGCCCAACCCCGCTCCCCCCGTAACTCTAGACCGATCCCCATCTCACCAACTCCCTCGCATCCTCCCCTCACGCCGCCAGTACCCCGTCGCCCGAACCTACCATCTCCTCTTCGCCCGATCCCTTCTCTCATTCGCTGCCTCTCCTTCCCTCGTCCTCCTCCCAACGCTCACATGCACAGGAGCAGCGTCCCTCGCCCCGATTCCTTCGGCCTCGTCCTCTAGGCCCTGCCACCAGGACCGTAGCTCCGTCACCATGGCCTTTCCGAGCTCTGCCTGCGTCGACGCCTCAAGCCGCCTTCGTCCCCGCGCCGCGAGACCTCCCCATCGCCAGCATCCCTGCCTGCCGCACCAGAGTTCTTCCACGACCACTGCATCCCTCGCTCGCGAACGACCGGTGCTCTGCATCGCCAGCTGCCGACGCCGGAAGTTTGGGCCGTCCCCGACCCTGCAGCCCTGGCCTCCTGCCCCGCACCCAGAGCTCCATCCTCTTCGTCGCCTCCCCGCCATGGCACCCTGCAGCAGAGCACCACGGCGACCCTCTCCTGCGCCTCCCCGAGCAGGAACTCTGCCTCCCCTGCACCCGTGCTTCGCTGACCGGAGGCGTCGTCCTTAACCGTCGCCAGCACCGCTGCCCCGCCTGCGTCCTCCACCTCCTCCTTCCACGCGCTGTCAAGTTTCGGGAGCTGCTGCTGTTTTCCTTTTGCTTCTGCATCTCCGTCCGTTTGCAGGAGACCGCACCTGGTGTCTGCGATGCCTGCTGCTCTCGCTGGACGCCAAGACCACCACGACACCTGAACTTCGTGTCATTGTTCGCTGCCACTCCCGTCGTTTTCACCAAGTACCACAAGTTCCAGATGGATGCGCCAAGTCCCCAGCGAGACCCGTTTTCGTCAAGTTCGACTACACGGCTATGACCTCGGAGTTGGACCGCAAGCGCCAAGTACCCCACCGGCAAGACCACACGGATGCCCGAACGAGTACAGAACGATTCGCAAAGACCGACAAGAACGACTTTGTGGACCGACGAGTACCACGACGACCATCGACATGTACCCCTACACCGCACCGAAACGCCGAGTACCTCACCGTGACCCCGAACATCCACGGGAACTTGTGTGACTACGAACGTGAACAACTACCCTCGATGTGGATCCGACACGTTTGCAAGTACAACTACTCCTCTACGACCCACATGAACAACTACTTCCTCTACCATCGCCGAGTACCACTACTTCCCACGACGATCGTGAACGACTACACCGCTGGACCCGAACCGTTCCGATAATGCTTCATAATGCTCTTGTCAACTTTTAATAAAAATTGCATAAACTCGTTCATGTCATCCGCATCATGACAACAACAATTAAAATGTTTAAATTGTTGTTGCAATATATTACTAATGCATATGGGGATTTACAGGATTCGTTATTTGTTATACCCGGCCCCATTTAAATTGTTTAGATGGTGTAGTCTTGTTATGCCTCACCTCTTGCCACGTTAACCAACATTTAATATTGTTGAGTACCTAACCGAGAGAGAACTAAATAATTGATGTGGTGTTCCGTCAATATGCAACTCGTTGCATATTGTGCTCCACTTAATTTGTAGTATTGTTTGTGCATTTGCCATGCCATGCCTCATTAAACCGGACATGCATCATACTTGATTGTGCATCATGCCATGATTTTGGGATGGTTGTTTACCATGTTTGTTTGCTTCTTTTCGGTGTTGCTTCTTCGGGCCGGTTCCGATGGCGTCGTGTTGTGAGGATTCGTTCGACTACGTCCGTTTGTCTTCTTCATGGACTCGTTCTTCTTCCTTACGGGATTTCAGGGAAGATGATCATACCCTCGAAATCACTTCTATCTTTGCTTGCTAGATGCTCGCTCTTTTGCTATGCCTATGCTGCGATACCTACCACTTGCTTATCATGCCTCCCATATTGTTGAACCAAGCCTCTAACCCACCTTTTCCTAGCAAACCGTTGTTTGGCTATGTTACCGCTTTGCTCAGCCCCTCCTATAGCGTTGTTAGTTGCAGGTGAAGATGAAGTTTGTTCCTTGTTGGAACATGGAGATGTTGTTCCTTGTTGGAACATGTTTACTTGTTGGGATATCATAATATATCTTATTTAATTAATGCATCTATATACTTGGTAAAGGGTGGAAGGCTCGGCCTTATGCCTGGTGTTTTGTTCCAATCTTGCCGCCCTAATTTCCATCATATCGGTGTTATGTTCCCGGATTTTGCGTTCCTTACGCGGTTGGGTTAAAATGGGAACCCCTTGACAGTTTGCTTTGAATAAAACTCCTCCAGCAAGGCCCAACATTGGTTTTACCATTTGCCACCTAGCCTTTTTTCTCCCTTGAGTTAGGCCAGCCCAAGGGTCATCTTTATTTTAAACCCCCGGGCCAATGCTTGTCTAAGTGTTGGTCCAAACTAGAGCCCCTTGCAGCGCCACCTCGGGGAAACTCGAGGGATGGTTTTAGTTGTACGGATTGCTTATCCGGTGTTGCCCTGAGAACGAGATATGTGCAGCTCCTATCGGGATGTCGGCGCATCGGGTGGTCTTGCTGGACTTGTTTTACCATTATCGAGGATGTCTTGTAACCGGGATTCCGAGTCTGATCGGGTCTTCCCGCTAGAAGGAATATCCTTCGTTGACCGTGAGAGCTTGTGATGGGCTAAGTTGGGACACCCCTGCAGGGATTTGAACTTTCGAAAGCCGTACCCGCGGTTATGGGCAGATGGGAATTTGTTAATGTCCGGTTGTAGAAAACCTGAAGTTGACCTTAAATTAAAATACATCAACCGCGTGTGTAACCGTGATGGTCTCTTCTCGGCGGAGTCCGGGAAGTGAACACGGTGTTGGAGTAATGCTTGATGTAGGTTGTTCTAGGATCACTTCTTGATCATAGTTTCTCGACTGTGCTTTGCCTTCTCTTCTCGCTCTGATTTGCGTATGTTAGCCACCATACATGCTAGGTGCTTGCTGCAGCTCCACCTCGTACCTTTTACCCTACCTATAAGCTTAAATAGTCTTGATCGCGAGGGTGCGAGATTGCTGAGTCGCCGTGGCTCACAGATTACTTCGAAAACCAGCTTTCAGGTGCCGTTGAACCGTGAAGATGACGCTACCAAGCTCAAGGAGGAGCTCGATGAAGACCTTGTCCTTTGTGTTGTTTCGTTCTAGTTGATCAGTTGTGGAGCCCAGTTGGGGTCGATCGGGGTCCTTGTCGCATTTGGGGTTGTTCTTTATTTTGGTTCCGTAGTCGGACCTTGATTGTATTTGGATGTTGTAATGCTTTATTCATGTATTGTGTGACGTGGCGATTGTAAGACAACTATGTATCTCTTTTCCCTTATTGTATTACATGGGTTTTGTGAAGATTACCTCACTTGCGACATTGCTTTCAATGCGGTTATGCCTCTAAGTCGTGCTTTGACACGTGGGAGATATAGCCGCATCGAGGGCGTTACAATACGTCTCCAACGTATCTATAATTTTTGATTGTTCCATGCTATTATATATTCTGTTTTGGATGTTTAATGGGCTTATTTATACACTTCTATATTATTTTTGGGACTAACCTATTAACCGGAGGCCCTGCCGAAATTGCTGTTTTTTTGCCTATTTTAGTGTTTCATAGAAAAAGAATATGAAACGTAGTCCAAACGGAATGAAACCTTCGGGAGTGTGATTTTTGGAACAAACGTGGTCCGGAGGACTTGGAGTGGACGTCAAGCTATCAACGAGGAGGCCACGAGGAAGGGGGGCGCGCCTACCCCCTGGGCGCGCCCTCCACCCTCATGGCTCCACCGACCTACTTATTCCTCCTATATATACCTACGTACCCTGAAAATATCAGAGGGCACCACGAAAACCTACCGCCGCAACCTTCTGTACCCATGAGATCCCATCTTGGGGCCTTTTCTGGCGCTCCGCCGGAGGGGGCATTGATCACGGAGGGCCTCTACATCAACACCATAGCCTCTCCGATGATGTGTGAGTAGTTTACCTCAGATCTTCGGGTCCATAGTTATTAGCTAGATGTCTTCTTCTCTCTTTGTGGATCTCAATACAAAGTTCTCCTCGATTCTCTTGGAGATCTATTTGATGTAATCTTCTTTTGCGGTGTGTTTGTCGAGATCCGATGAATTGTGGGTTTATGATCAAGATTATCTATGAACTGTCGTGGAATTGACACGGCAGATGTCCTAGAGCAAGGACTTAGTCGTAGGGCCATCGCACTAGGAAGCTTAAAGGGGTTAATCGGGACAAAGGACACGAGAAGGTTTTATACTAGTTCGGCCCCTTACGATGAAGGTAAAAGCCTACATCTAGATGGGATTGGTATTGCTGGGGTTTCGATCACCAAGAGGCTCAATTCTCCGGCTTGGTTATCGACTTCTTCTTTTTTTTGCCCTAAGCCGCCACCGGGTCATCCCCTTATATACATGGGTTGATGCCTGGTGGCCTACAGAGTCCCGGTCGGCTCATAATCGTGCCCGGCTCGGTGACTTCCTTTACATGCCTTTTTTACAAGTCATTCCTTACATATGGCGGTTTACAATATCGGGCCTTAAGCCGCCACCAGGCCTTTGGGCCTTCTATAAGGTTTAATAAACTATCATCTTGGATGTTCACTGGGCTTCTTATGTAACCCGCCATTGGGTCTGACCCGGCCCCTCCTGGGCGGGTCATACTGATAGTAATATCCCCAACATTAGGCCCCAGGTTGACTTTGTACTTCGTTCTTGGTCAATCTTCAATACTTAGACAAAATTTCATCTTCTTATCTTCACTGAAGTTGTTGTAACCCGCAGTGACGTCATCTTTTGAAAACGCAAAAAACTTTCATGATGTCATCTCCCAACGGATCTTTTATCTTTAATGTCTCCCAAGAATCGAGGCGCCTATGTAGCAAGATAACCATTATTCAGCTCTTCCTTGATATTCGTGCCCGTCTGTTCGCATCTTTCCCTTATAAATAGGCACGCCTCGGCCTTCTCACTTGCCTCTCTCACTCCGTCTTCTTCCTCTCTCAAACCCCCTGCTGCTCGAGTTCTGCCGCCGTCGCGCCTCATCTCCGTCTCCGTCGACCCTGGGTCGCTGCATCAACCTGAACCGATCCAGAGAAACCACGGCGACCTCCGCAGTAGACCTGCAACCATTAGTTTTCTCTCCTTCGTTTCTCAGATCTGCATTAGGGTTTCCAAGCTCCTGCGTGTTCTTCATAGTTCATCGTAGTTCTTCCACCGCCAGCCTTTTCTGATCCAAAAAATCATATATATGCTCGCGCGGTAGTGTTTTTGTACCTCCTCTTGATCTACAGATCCCTTTCTCTGATTAAAAGGCTGCTTCAGAACTTACCGACTCCTCTATACTGAACTTTTTATGTCTAGAATTGTTTTCATTTTGAATAACCATTTGATCTGGAAAAATACCAAGCAATGTAGGAAACTTGTTTGTCTCAATACTTAGCTGAATTTGCTTTCTTCAAATATCTGTAGTCATGGCGGCTTATCATGCCGGATTAATTTTCCTTATATGTCATTAGCCCTTAACTTAAGCCGCCATTACTTGCTTGCATCCTCATCACTTAACTGTCAATCTCACCATTAAACTGAACCGACATGTTGTTTTTCTTTTCAGTTCTTCTTTGCACATCATGCCATCCAAAACACCAACCATCTGTAACTGGGTTCCCTCAACCATAAATGAGGAACATTTAAAAGAGTTCTTCACCATAGGATGTCTGCCAGCGAAAACCGTCATGTCTTACTGTGCTCCTGACCCGGAAGAAGAACGACCCAATCCAAGAGATGGTGAGGTGATCTGTTTTACTGACCACATGAACCGTGGCTTCTCACCGCCCGGCTCAAAGTTCTTCAGAGAGGTCCTCCACTTTTTCAAGCCCCACCCTCAAGATATCGGGCCCAACTCCATATCTAACATCTGTAACTTCCAAGTGCTCTGTGAGGTATATCTTCAACAAGAGCCGACCGTGGAATTGTTTAGAGAATACTTTTATCTAAATCGGCAGAACGAGTGCACCAACGGCCTTAGCTTAGAGGTTGGAGGCATATCAATTCAGCGCCGACAGGGTGCCGTCTTCCCCCTCATTGTCTTACCAAGTCACCCAAAGGACTGGAACCAGACTTGGTTCTACTGCCAGGACACTTCACCAGCAAACGAGAAGCCCCTACGGGTTACCACCCCGATCGTCTTGACTCCAAGTTCGTGCTTCCTGGTAAGCTTACTGTCGCTGAACGCAAGAGGCTGATACCATCCATCAAAATGATCAATGCTCTGTTGGGGAACGGGTTAACTGGAGTTGATCTGACCCGCTGCTGGATCTCATGGCGGGTCATCCCTTTGAGCCGCCGGTCAAAGCTGATGTATGAGTATGGTGGAGGCCCGGATGACTCTCTTCGTCACAGCCCCGTTCAATTGACAGAAGAAGATATTGTCTCAATGTCAACTCTTCTGGTGAACGGAAAATACGAAGATTGCAATGTCGTTGGGTTAAACCCCTTCTGCCAGCTTAACCCGGTGCCAGAAGTAGGGATATCGTTATTTCTCTCCTTTGTATTTTCCCAGCCGTATTGTGTTAATACTTGCCTGACTCTTTATCTTGTTTTTACCTATCTGCAGGCCAACTCTGACTTCCGGAAAGTTAAGTATGACCACGAGGCTGCCAAGAAAGCGAAAGCCGCCGCCATAAACACCAAGAAAATGCCCCGGAGGTCAAAAAAGAAGAAAAAGAGCACTGCTGAAGATTTGATGAAGCTTGATGATACATCTGACTCGGAGGTAGCCCTTGATTCCCTTGGCCAATTTTTTAACCATCTTATTGACACTGATCATTACCAGGATGACACTGGGGCCAGTCAGGCTGTGGAAGCAGAGGTAACTATCATTTCCTCCGACTCAGAGCCCTTGCCAAGACAAAAAGTTCGACGAGTGATCCGTAAAGTAAGGTTTTCTAACCCTTTAGCTCACTTGGATCCCAACTTTCGTTTTAAAAAGCAGGAACATGAAAGCCGCCGTCAAGCTTGGACTGAAGATGAGCCGGCTGTCGTTCTTCAACAAACTCCTCAAAAGCGTCCGAATGAGTATTGCTTCTTTCTGTCTTTAACTCTTTTTAATAGATCCTTCCCCTTGTATTACTTTTAACTCTATTTTATCCTTTCAGGAGGTGTCTCGCACTTCTGGCGACTCATCGCAGACACAATTTCCGGCCTTCAAGACTGCCCCTGGGTAATGAAAAATCCTCATATTTTCCGGGTTGTTCAAATTGTATCTTTATACTGATGATCTTGCAACATTTTTCTTAGGGGCCAAGCTAAATCCAAGAAAGCAAAGGTAGCTAAACCGGTGAAAAACCCGCCAGTGCTTGCATCTGACCCGGCCAGGCCATCTTCTCCATTAATCGGCGCTCTAGCAGACCCGCATGTTGATGTAGAAGCAAACCCTCCTGAACCATCGTTTGATGAAACCACTGTGAACCCGTCTGCTACTGGACCTTCAAGCTCAGCCAACCCGCCATCACCGTCTGCACAAGACGTTCAGATCACCGGGAGCCGCTTTATTGAACCAGGGAATCCAACCGTGTTGGCTCGGTCTACTGTGAAACAAGAGGCATTGGAGAGGCAGAAAGTTCGCTTTGACGTTGCCAACTATGACCATCTAAATGCCAATGATATTTTATCCGTCTATCTTAGCCATGTACACTCCAGTCGCGACTCTGAGATTGAAATGGTCAAACAGCTGTAGTTAAAATACGAGGTACATTCTTCTGGCTTATCTATATTCCTTCAGCCCCCAAGTCTTCAGATTATGAGAGAACCGGAATGATCTGTGGACTTTAAAATATAGGCCGAGACCTTTACCTTTGAAACTTTTCTTGATTTCGATAGAACAAAGCTCCACCTGTAGTCCCCAAGGGCCGGTTCATTTTGATCATAAATGAGCCGGTACTTTAATTTGTTTGGTACCATATTCAAAGGACTTAATACTCTGGCTTAATCTTGAGAAACTTGCTGAACTGCATACATTAGCCCCCAAGTGCCAAGTGCCATTACTTTGTAAAGTACTTGGGACTTAAAGTATGTCTTTAGAATCATAAAAATTTGTTTTGGCATACATTAGCCCCCAAGTGTCAAGTGGTTTGTTGTAAAGTACTTGAGACTTGAATCTTGATTTTGGAACTTTAAGCAAAATCTTGACTCATCTGAATGTTCTCAAATCCCCATTGTCACCACAGATAAGCACATGCAAGACATACATCAAGTGTTCTCAAATCCTTAAAGACTCAATCCGATAAGATAACTTCAAAGGGAAAACTAGTGATCAGGATTACCCCACCAGCCTGATTACATATCAGCAGAGATTACATTGCACAATTCGAGATTAAATTCATAAACATCAGCCCATGGAGGAGGTGGTGTACTACCTCGATACAGTCCAGCGTTGGTGCTCGACTACAATAGACACCCCGGAAGCAGTCCGGCATAAAGCTCGGACGCCAGTGGTTGGCTCCGTAGAGGGCATTTCTGGAATTAAGCTCGGCTAAACTCCTTCGACTTTTTTGAGCCAAGGTGATCTATGACACCTCGGATATAGTCCTGCGTTGGAGCTCGGATACAGTCCGGTGTTGGTGCTTGGCTGCAAAAGATACCTCAAATGCAGTCCCGCGTTGGAGCTCGAATGCAAGAGGACACTGCCGCACGGGGACAACTTCAAACCCGAGGTGGGCATGAAAATAACAAGGCATTGATAAAGGCCGGAAACTTAAAGGGGCTCCTCGAATACCCGATGTGTAAACTCTTTAGATGCACTTTGCCGATCCTCAAGATCGAAGATGGGAAAATTTGTTGAACCAGTTTTCAAGACCGATGACCGAAGATGAAGAACAGTTCGGAAGAATAAAGGAGCGTCCCCAACTTGAAGACCGGTTTAGGGGGCTACTGACGGTGTCCTTGACTAGGGGGTACTCAGCACGTCGCCTCCCGATCAGTTAGATTGGGCCGAGGACCCCATGGCCGCATACTCGTGGGCCAGTTCGGACAACCCCTGCCGCATACAAGGAAGACTCCACAAGACTTGGCGCCCAAGATAAGGACTCTCCTAAACCCTAGGCCTCCGGTGTCTTATATAAACCGAGGCCAGGCTAGTCAATGGACAATCTCATATTCATTAGATCAGTCTCGTGGTATACATATGTACTCTGTACTACACCCATATAAATACAATCAAAAGCAGGACGTAGGGTTTTACCTCCATCAAGAGGGCCCGAACCTGGGTAAAATCCCGTGTCCATGTTACCATCGCTCCGAGACGCCTAGCTTAGGACCCCTACTACGAGATACGCCGGATATTGAACCGACACCTCCCCTGCCTCCGCTCTGTTCCACGAGGGAACAAAGGTGCGAGGAGGAAGAAGGCGACGAGCGCCAGCCTGGCCCTTGTCCCCTGGGCCCCGCCAGTCAGCCTCTGGCATTGACTTAGCCCCGAGCCTGCGTGGATTCAAGTGGAAATGTATTTCCCAGAGTATGTTTCCTTCTCTCTGAAAGCGTATTCTATTTCTACTTCGGCTTGAAGTACGTTTTCTAAGTCAGAAAGCGTACTTTCTCAAATCTGTTTCTGCCTTATCCACTCAGGGACCCGTTGGTGATAATTTTTTCACAGATTAGTCCCTGATCTTCAACTCCTCACAAGTTTTCAACCGTAACTCCGATTGAGGTGAAACCAGCGCTCAGTTCTTCGTCTCGTCGAGTGCTATATTTTGGTAACATTTTCACTAGGTGTTCTCACAGTGAAAATGACAATTATGACATTGCCTCTAATCAGCCCCCTCTAAGAGAGAACTGTCCGACGATTTGTTTCGCGGCTTCACCGCACTTCTTCCTGGAGTCTCCGCCACCCAGGCAAGCCACAATATCCACTTGCATGATAGTCATGCAGTAGCTATGGTTTTCAACTTGAATATTTATTAAATGTTTGCTTGCTTAAAATAAGGTTATAGTCGTTTCGGTAATGCTATTGGATTCATGCTTACTTTCTTGCTATGTTGTTATGCACCTAGTTGTCATGCCCTGCTAATGTCTAGTATTCCTTTTATACGATTATGCTTGCTAGTAGTATATGTTGATGTTGGTAATGGTCTTCGGTGCATGACTGCCGTCTGTCCCGAGTATCGTTGTTATGCATGTTCCATTACATCCAGTTGGTTAAATGCTTGCATGATGGCATTGTTGATATGTTCTTGCGTGATGTTTATTGTTGATGCTAGTGGTCATGTTATGCTATGAGTAGTGTTATACTGGTTATATTCATGCTCTTCATTATGCCATGCTCAGTTGGAGATGATTCATTGTTGATATGGTGGCTAGTTATGTTGCACTCATGCTTATGTTGATATCATGCTCATGCATTGTAATTGCATCATGTATATTATCTTGGCTCAGCATATTTGCATTCAAGTTTAACCGGATTAAATTGAACTTGAACAACTATTGGCTGAGTCATGGTGCCACCATATCGAATTGACCACTACAACCACGCTTACCTGTATGGGAAGGTCCTAACTTGGTCTATTGTCGTGCCTCTCGCCGGTGCCTCCAACGAGGGAAGGTTATGGGCGTGCGGTACCCTGGCCCGGTAAGCAGACATAACCTTGTGTGCCCGTTGTTGTTATTATGGATCTGGTCCCCGTGAGGGACGTTTTGGCCACGACGGTGGTCGTTGTGTCTTTGGTAGACATGGGGCCACCCAGGACTAGCCCAGTTGGGAGTGGTCGGAGTGGCCAGGAGAGTGTCATGGCAGTAGATCGGTTTTGTCGAAACGCCGTTGTCCACCCGAATGGGAGTGCGAGGCCATGGGTTCCGTAGTGTGGGTACAGTGTACTAACCTTTGCAGAGTGTATATTAAATCTATCGACAGCCGCGCCCACAGATAAGGGCCCAGTTCGTAGTTGGTCACACAATGAGTCAACAGTAATAATAATAATAATAATAATAATAATAATAATAATAATAATAATGAGGAGATAAGTTGGTTGTGATCGCCGGAAGGATCACTATTTGAGATAACTTGGCTGTGATCGCCGGAAGGTTCACGGTTTAAGACCAAGTGCTGGTCGTGGTTGGGATTGCCGGGATAATCACTGTGGTATGGAGGATACCGAGTTGTTGGATATTCATGACGTTGTGCGAGAATCGTGGGTAAAGATCAAGCTCCTTGTGGTCATTTGATGATTACTACGGTATTGTTTATACCAAGCTTGATTTGATCCTGAGATGATCATGGAAGTGATGCATGTGATGGTTACGAGGTAACCCGAACATAATAAATGGTGCATGTAGTGTCATCATGTGGCATGCTAGT
Source organism: Triticum urartu (assembly GCF_003073215.2). Classification (NCBI taxonomy): domain Eukaryota; kingdom Viridiplantae; phylum Streptophyta; class Magnoliopsida; order Poales; family Poaceae; genus Triticum; species Triticum urartu. Next base: position 25,351,152 of record NC_053026.1, read on the forward strand.
ATCATCAGATCTATATGTTCATGCCATGATCATATTGTTCTAGCGATATTATGTTCATGTTATGTTATTCTGATTATCTCATAATAATTCCTGCTTAACCTGTAATTGCCATGATGTTGTTTGTCTTGAATGCTTCTGGTTATTGTGAGCTTGCAAGTACATTCAATGTACTGACCTGGCGTGTCATGTTAGCTTGCAGGTCGTGCCTGGTTTGCTTGCTTGTTTGGTGTTGTTCCTGTGTTCGTGAGCTAGGATTGTTTGCTGTGTGCTTTGTTGCAATAAATCGTTTTCTCGTGCTTCTGTGTTTTGAATCCTCGGTGTTACCCCCTTATGGAAATTATTCCTCGACCGACACCAGATCAGAAGAAGCCGTAAGCAGTAGAGATATACCCCAAGGAATTCAGTTAAAAGCAATGAGATTTTCAGCTGACAGCATTTGAGATATCCGTCCGGATACAAATTGTATTCTAATCAGACCTTTCAGCAACAAGTACCTGTCAGAGATACACTTCATCGCAGCAAAGATTTAATCAGAAAGAGGACAAAATTGGATTGACAGTGCATTTCAAGTCAAAGGTACGGGCTATGCACAATGATTGAATGTGCCATAAGTCACAATTAAAACCCCGCGACACCCAGAAGTCAGTCCAAATATGCAATGAATTCAGCAAGGATAGTCAGACAATTCATGCCATCCAATAATTAGCTGCTGGACTGACAAAAAAAAATGTCATTCCATTCACCAAGAAAATCAGTCCCGTCCTTCTCCACAATTTATTGACAAAGTGTACAAAGATAAGGTTCCCAGTTTGCATTGATAGGATATGAATGGATTCCCATGCAAGATATTCAGCCTTCTCAATAAAATACTGCAAAAGCTTCTGGCATAAGGTACCGAGCATTCCCTAGCAGAATCTTTAAGGGGGGAAGCTTATGAGGTACGATACCCCGTTTTTCCTCAAAAGATATCCACAGAAGGTTTAGAGCATAAGCCATCCAGTCTTCCTCAGCACGGTATCCCGATGGCTTCCAACGCAAGCTGCCCAATTTTCCTCTCTACGATGCTGGTACAAGGCATTAAATTATGAATTGTCAGCATATGGCAGTGTTTCCCAAGTGACAGATCTGTGACAATTTGGTCTGAAACAAAAACCATCGGGTGATGCCATAATCAACAAGTCTTGAAGGAAAGACAACATTGAGACAATAATCTTGGCAGTAATTATCAAGATCAGTCCCGCACATCCAACAATATGATGTTATTAACCCTGTCACTGTCCGGCATAATCCACAAACAGTATTGAGATCTGTATGACCACACGTGAGCGAGATAAATATACCGAGGCTCAAAACATGAACTAGACCAAGGTATGATTGCCAGATATTGAACGTAACAGTATTCAGGGCCGCGAAAATAATCAGGGATATATATAAGGCATCGCTCTTTCAGTTGAGGATCCAGATGAAGAAAGTAATGATGAAATAGCAAGACCAACAATACATGTATGCCGGTTATTATGTGAAAAATTGGGATTTCCTAGACCGTCTTATTTCACGGCAAACCCTAGCAAAGATCCACCTAAGAGGTATAATCCATTGTGGTAAGGACCTCATAGTGAGGCAACCAGCTCAGTCCACGGTATGCTCATAACCATCAGCATTGAATACCCAAGTCTATTCAGTCAGACACATGGACAACTCAATATATTGACCTCAACACCTGCGATGGAGCATCGCACAGACTGTTATTCCAAGGGAGATACTGGCAAAAATGAAGAATCAGTGTGAAAACATATACTTTGAGGATTGTTATCTCTTGCATAGGGGAAGAAATTAAAAGAATAGCATATGTGGATGTGATTCTTTGCCAAGATCACTGCCAGTCGAGTCTGCAAATCTTATCATCATGAGATGGTGCATTTTTCTATCAGTCACGACAAGCGACAGTCAAACCTTTGGCACAACTTGGATACTCAAGACTGTGAAGCCAGTCAAGATAAGTCAGAAACTCCTGCAAGATGTCAGCATCCGTTAGCAAAAATAGATATCATCCACATCACTGTTTTGGAACCAGAAGGGATGCATATATTCAAGGAACCCGATGCCTGGGTAGAAGAGATTCTTTGTTCCACAGGAAGATATGTTCCCCAACTCCATGGAATATTCTCGGTACTCGATACTAGAATAACATTTCCAGCAAGGATCAATATCAGGAAGGACAAGTATGTCCGTAAAAATAATATTTCGGATGCCAGCTCAGCCATCAGATATGAAAGAAAATTTAAGTCAGTATAAACAGGAACATATAAGGTACGTCCTGTTAGAATGTCAGATACGACAAAGCAAACCACCCCAGATCAAGACAGCCAGTTAGATCCAATTCAGTGGAAGTATTATATAAGGATGAATAAAAGAAACCTGAGTTGGAAATAGTTTCTTCAAGTCAGGAAAATTATTTAACCCTGAGCAACCAAATCTCGAGGACGAGATTTCTTTAAGGGGGGAAGCTTTGTAATAGCCTGGAATTTTGCCCTTTTCTTTTTCCTTTGATTTTCTTGGATTTCCAGTTTGATTTGCTTTTCCGTGGCTATGTGGTTCTGAAACTTGGGAAGATCATGTCTTCCTAGGTTTTATAGTGTCTTGTCACCCTCATCATCATCCCAATATCATGTCATTTCCATCCTTGACCTAACCCAAAAATCTTTTGTTGGGAATATTCCTTTTTTGATAAAGGAATAACCCTTAAAACCCTAGGTTGTGAAGCAACCTATATTTCTATCACTCCTAAAATTCCCAATTAATTCTCACAATTTTTTTGGGTAATATCTTCCTCAAATATGGTAAAATATTTCATTGCCATGTTCAAAAATAATCCTCCAATAATTCTTCTCCTATTTTGTCCTAAATGGCACTTTGCAAAGGAAGTGCTATTTATCTTTGCCCATTTGAACCCAAACTTCTTGGACATATTTTAATGTCCAAATAATCATCTCATGCCAAAATTCAACTCAATATGCCTAGTAAATATTCCTGAGAAAATTTTCAAAGTTCCTGTCTGAGGGAAGTGATTGTGAAGGAAGTACAAGCTAGGCATATCCAAATGAGTTGCAATTTCGCAAGGTACTTCATATGATCAAATAATGACTCTACACCAAATATGAGCTCATGTAACTCATCCATGTGGGCCCAGCACCAAATCTTAGTTTCTGGTCAGGTTTTCAGTTTGTGAAGCAACTATATTTTATATTGCTTCAATTGAGCTGAAACTTTACCAGGACATGATTCTTCCTATATCAACTCCTTCCACCAAGTTTATCTCAATTGGTTAATTCAATTGCCCTGTGTAATTTTTACAAGTTTCTGTCCAGAATGAAGCTTTGTGAAGCAAGTGCCACTTTGGTATTTCTAAATGGCATGAAACTTTTACAGCAGCTTCATATCATCATATAACCCCCTATGCCAAATTTCATCTCACAGAGATCAAGTATGTGAGTGTATCATCCAAATCCCTAATTCTGGTCAGTATTGCACTTTCTACTGCAACCCTCATCTAAACCCCTCCTCTTAGTTTGGTTTTTGGTGATCAGCATCACCTTAGTGAGTGATCATCACCAGACAAACTCTTTACCATGTTACCAAGCTGGTTTAACCACAGGAAGTTACAAACACCTTCTTACTGATTTACTTTGGAGCTAAGTGCAAATCTCTTCTTTGCCCCTGAACCGATTTATTTCTTCACTTAGACTAAGGGCACGAAGGTCAATCCACTAGACATGGTTGGCCACGCCAAAGAGCACCGCTTGCACCAGTGCGCGTGGTGATCACGCTTGCGTCATGGCTGAACGCGTGCTCTGGCTTGTTCCGGCCACTGTGCTCGTCTCCTCCCTCCTCGTCTCGACCTCCATTCATGTCTAGTAGATCCCCTGTGATGCCCCGCGTAGACCTGCATCGATGCCTCATCGTGGTTCGCCTTAAATGAGCCGCAAATGCCATGCCCGTGCCACAAACCGGCTCTGTCCTCCATTGTTTGCAAGTTGGAGCTCGCCCGTGGCGAGAAGCCTCCCCTCGGCTATATAAGGCATGCCCGTGTCCCTCCTTACCTCACCAGCCTCTCCCCAAGCCTCCTCGCCCACCAGAGCCCTCGCCCCTCTCTTCTTTTCGCCGGAGTTCGCCATGGCCGCCTCTGTTCCTCCTCGGTTCCGGCGAACCTAGCCCCTCTACTCTCCTCCAGAGTTGTCTACCGCGTTCCCCTCGTCACCGCGGTTCTCCCCACCCCACTCGTTCGACACCGGAGTGCCTCTGGCCACGCCTCCCCACACACGGCCTCCGCCTCCATCGTTCGGCCACCCGCCCGTCCGACTGTCCCGAGCTCTCCCACTCCCACCCGACTCCACCACCGTCCTCCCCATGCTCCGCTAAGTCGTCCCACCACATCATCCCTTGCTGGAGCTGCCAGTATCGCCAAAGACCACCGCCGCCCACCGTCCTATGCCTCCCCCCGGTCCTCCTTCGCCCCGTGTCCTCCTCTCCTCCCTGGGGCCGGCAGACCCCCTGGACGGACGCGCCACGCCGGGCCACGCCCGCCGGTTCCTGCGCCCTGGCCAGAGCTGGCCTGGACCGGCCGCCTCACTGCCGCTTCCCTCCCCTGCCTCCGCTCTGTTCCACGAGGGAACAAAGGCGTGAGGAGGAAGAAGGCGACGAGCGCCAGCCTGGCCCCTGTCCCCTGGGCCCCGCCAATCAGCCTCTGGGCGTTAACTTAGCCCCGGGCCCGCGTGGATTCAAGTGGAAACATATTTCCCAGAGTATGTATCCTTCTCCCTGAAAGCGTATTCTATTTCTACTTCGGCCTGAAGTACTTTTTCTAAGTCAAAAAGCGTATTTTCTCAATTCTGTTTCTGCCTTATCCACTCAGGGACCCGTTGGTGATAAATGTTTCACAGATTAGTCCCTGATCTTCAACTCCTCACAAGTTTTCAACCGTAACTCCGATTGAGGTGAAACCAACGCTCACCTCTTCGTCTCGGCGAGCTCTGTCTTTTGGTAACATTTTCACTAGGTGTTCTCAAAATGAAAATGACCATTATGCCCTTGCCTCTAATCAGCCCCCTCTAAGAGAACCGTCCGACGATTTGTTTTGCGGCTTCACCGCACTTCTTCTGGAGTCTCCGCCACCCAGGCAAGCCACAATATCTACTTGCATGATAGTCATGCAGTAGCTATGGTTTTAAACTTGAATATTTATTAAATGTTTGCTTGCTTAAAATATGGTTATAGTCGTTTCGGTAATGCTATTGAATTCATGCTTACTTTCTTGCTATGTTGTTATGCACCTGGTTGTCATGCCCTGCTAATTGCTAGTATTCCTTTCATATGCCTATGATTGGTATATGTTGATGTTGGTAATGGTCTTCGGTGCATGACTGCCATCTGTACCGAGTACCGTTGTTATGCATGTTCCATTACATCTAGTTGGTTAAATGCTTGCATGATGGCATTGTTGATATGTTCTTGCATGATGTTTATTGTTGATGCTAGTGGTCATGTTATGTTATGAGTAGTGTTGTACTGGTTATATTCATGCTCTTCATTATGCCATGCTCAGTTGGAGATGATTCATTGTTGATATGGTGGCTAGTTATGTTGCACTCGTGCTTATGTTGATATGATGCTCATGCATTGTAATTGCATCATGTATATTATCATGGCTCAACATATTTGCATTCAAGTTTAACTGGATTAAATTGAACTTGAACAACTGTTGGCTGAGTCATGGTGCCACCATATTGAACTGACCAGTGCAACCACGCTTACCTGTATGGGAAGGTCCTAACTGGGTCTATTGTCGTGCCTCCCGCCGGTGCCTCCAACGAGGGAAGGTTATGGGCATGCGGTACCCTAGCTCGGTAAGTAGACATAACCTTGTGTGCCCGTTGTTGTTATTATGCATCCGGTGCCCGTGAGGGACGGTCCCCGTGAGGGACGTTTTGGCCAAGACGGTGGTATTTGTGTCTTTGGTAGACACGGGGCCAACCAGGACGAGCCCAGTTGGGAGTGGGTCGGAGTGGCCGGGAGAGTGTCATGATAGTAGATCGGTTTTGTCGGAACGCCGTTGGTCCACCCGAATGGGAGTGCGAGGCCATGGGTTCCGTAGTGTGGGTATAGTGTACTAACCTCTACAGAGTGTATATTAAATCTATCGATAGCTGCGCCCGCGGATAAGGGCCCAGTTCGTAGTTGGTCACACTACGAGTCAATAATAATAATAATAATAATAATAATAATAATGAAATAAGTTGGTTGTGATCGCCGGAAGGATCACTGTTTGAGATAATTTGGTTGTGATCATCGGAAGGATCACTGTTTGAGATAAGTTGGTTGTGATTGCCGGAAGGATCACGGTTTGAGATCAAGTGTTGGTCATGGTTGGGATCGCCGGAATGATCACCGTGGTATCGAGGATACCGAGTTGTTGGATATTCGTGATGTTGTGCGAGAATCGTGGATAAAGATCAAGCTCCTTGTGGTCATTTGATGATTACTACGGTATTGTTTATACCAAGCTTGATTTGACCCTGAGTTGATCGTGTAATGTCCTAAGTTGGTAAGTGATGCATGTGATGGTTACGAGGTAACCCGAACAGAATAAATGGTGCCTGTAGTGTCATCATGTGGCATGCTAGTATCATCAGATCTATATGTTCATGCCATGATCATATTGTTCTAGCAATATTATGTTCATGTTATGTTATTCTGATGATCTCATAATAATTCCTGCTTAACCTGTAATTGCCATGATGTTGTTTGTCTTGAATGCTTCTGGTTATTGTGAGCTTGCAAGTACATTCAATGTACTGACATGGCGTGTCATGCTAGCTTGCAGGTCGTGCCTGGATTGCTTGCTTGTTTGGTGTTGTTCCTGTGTTCGCGAGCTAGGATAAACGTTCCAGCCAGAGTCCCTGCAGATTGGAGTCCATCATTGTCGTTCGTTGTTCCGCTGCTTCAAGTTGTTATGCTGCTTATATAGAGCAACCGTGATTGGCGTAGTGTCGCCGTACCGATGTTATTCATTGTAATATCGGAACCCTTGTATTCATATTCATGTTGTAATAGAGCGCTAGTTTGTTCTATACTAAGCAGTGTCGTATTCCAGAAGACTTCACCTCGATCTCTGGGCTGGAATACGGGGCGTTCCGGTTTTCTCTGAGACGGGGTGCCACATTCTTCTCTAGGTTTGCCTCAATGCCGCGCTCCGAGACGAGGAAGCCGAGTAGCTTTCCGGCTGGGACGCCGAAAACGCATATCTCTGGGTTGAGCTTAGCTCGGTACTCGTGCAAGTTGGCGAAAGTTTCCTTCAGGGCATCAAGGAGCGTGAGGTGCTGCTTGGTCTTCACCATGATGTCGTCCACATAGACGTGGATGTTGCAGCCAAGTTGTGGCAGCAGGCATTTCTGCATGCAGCGCTGGAATGTGGCGCCGGCGTTCTCCAGGCCGAATGACATGGTGATGTAGCAATATGCCCCGAAGGTGTGATGAAGGACGTCTTCAGGGCGTCGGCCGGGTCCAACTTTATCTGGTGATAGCCAGAGTAAGCATCCAGGAAGGACAGGAGCTCACTGCCAGCGGTGGAGTCGATGACTTGATCGATCCACGGGAGGGAAAACGGATCCTTGGGGCAGGCCTTGTTCAGGCTGGTGTAGTCAATACAGATACTCTAGGTCTTGTTCTTCTTTAGAACGAGGACTGGGTTGGCCAACCACTCGGGGTGGAACACTTCCATGATGAATCCGGCCGCCAAAACCTTGGCGACTTCCTCACCGATGGTTCTTCTCTTCTCTTCGGAGAAACAAAGTAGGGGTTGGCGGATAGGCTTGCATCCTTGTGGACGTGGAATTTGTGCTCGGCGTACTTCCTCGAAATACCCAGCATGTCCTTTGGGGTCCATGCGAAGATATCCCGATTCTCACGGAGGAAGTTGACGAGCTCACCTTCCTATGTGTTGTCCTGGTGGGTGCCCGCGACAACGTACTTGCTGCAGCTGGGGTCTTCCGGTTTCAGCTTGACCTTCTTGGTCTCTTTGGAGGGCTTGAACGATGCCTCTTCGGCTGGCTCCTCGGCCGGAATCGGTACTGACGGTATCTCGCTGGCCAGGACGATGATCCGGTCGAGCTGACGCCGCTCCTCGGCTATGACTACCGACTCAGCCAGTCTGGCGACGTCTCGGGCGCGTTCCAGGGACTTGTGGTATTCACCGGTGATTGTGATGAGGCCCTTCGGACCCGACAACTTCATCTTCAGGTAGGCGTAGTGGGGGACCGCCATGAACTTGGCGAGTGCGGGCCGGCCCAGCAGCGCGTGGTACACGCTGGACAGGTCAACCACCTTGAACCAGAGCGGCTTGATGACCCACAAGTATAGGGGGTCTCAATTGTAGTTCTTTTCGATAAGTAGGAGTGTCGAACGCAACGAGGTGCAGAAGGAAATGACAAATAGTTTTCTGTAAGGTAATGTCTGGAAGTGCTGAAATTGTAAGTAATTGAGTAGTTTTATAGTTGTAACGAGCAAGTAATGATAGAGGTAACAAAAGTGCAGCAAGGTAGCCCAATCCTTTTGAGGCAAAGGACAGGCCAAAATGGTCTCTTATGATAAGCAAAGCGTTCTTGAGGGTACATAGGAATTTCATCTAGTCACTTTCATCATGTTGGTTCGATTTGTGTTCTCTACTTTGATAATTTGATATGTGGGTAGACCGATGCTTAGATGTTGTTATTACATGAACAAACCTCCTACTTATGATTTACCCTCCCGCAAGTATCCGCAACTACGAGAAAAGTATTAAGAATAAATTCTAACCACAACATTAAACTTTGGGATCCAATCGGTCCCTTACGAAATAGCGCATAAACTGGGGTTTAAGTTTTTGTCACTTTTGCAACCCACCATCTAATTGCTACACCACAATGCATTCCCTTAGGCCCAAATATGGTGAAGTGTCATGTATTCGACGTTCACATGACACCACTAAGGGAATCACAACATACATAGTATCAAAATATCGAACACATATCAAGTTCACATGATTACTTGCAACATGATTTTTGCCGTGACCTCAAGAACAAAAGTAACTACTCACAAATGATAAACATGTTCATGATCAGAGGAGTATTAAATAGCATATTGGATCTGAACATATAATTTCCACCAAATAAACCATATAGTAATCAACTACAAGATGTAATCAACACTACTAGTCACCCACAAGCACGAATCTATAATTCCGGTAACAAGATTGAACACAAAAGATGAACTAGGGTTGAGATGGTGCTAATGAAGATGTTGATGGAGATTGCCCTCCCCAAGATGGGAGAGTTTTTGGTGGTGATGAGGACGATGATTTCCCCCTCCGGGAGGGAAGTTCTCCCGGCGGAATCGCTCCGCCGGAGGGAAAAAGTGCTCCTGCCCAAGTTCCACTTCGAGGCGGCGGCGCTTTGTCCCGAAAGTGCTCCTCTTATTTTTTTTTCTACGTCAAAATGACTTACATACCAGAAGATGGGCACCGGACGTGGGCCAAGGAGGCCACAATCCCCAGGGCGCACCAGGGGGTCTAGCGCGCCCAGGTGGGTTATGCCCACTTGGTGGGCCCCCTCTGGTAGTTATTTGTTTCAGTAATTCTTGTATATTCCATAAAAAATCTCCATGAAGTTTGAACTCATTTGGAGTTGTGCACAATAGGTAGCCGGGCGTAGCTTTTTCAGGTCCAGATTTCCAGCTGCCTGAATTCTCCCTCTTGGTGTGTACCTTGCAAATTATGAGAGAAAAGACATTAGAATTACTACGCATTATTATGGATAAAAAATTATAAATAACAGTAAGAAAACATGATGCAAAATGGACGTATCAACTCCCCCAAGCTTAGACCTCGCTTGTCCTCAAGCAAAAACTGAAACCGAAAAACATGTCCACATGCTTTGAGAGAGAGGTGTCGATAAAAAAAATACAAACATAGAAGCATCATGTTGATTATTATAATAGCAACAAAATTAAATATAGGACTTTTATCATATACTTCTCATGAATAAGTAATAGTTCATCACACAATCGAAGTATAAAGCAAAAACTCTATTAGAAACCAACAAACTATCACTACAAAAAATACACTTCCGTGATGATACGTGTTTGTCACAGTAGGTCACATTTTCTGTCATCATGTACATGCATGACGATTTTATGAAAGAATCAAGATAGTCATACCTGAACTAGCGTAGAAGTGTTCCATGACATTACCAAAATTATCATCACGAAAGTGTGCACTTCCATGACGATAAATCATGCGTCATAGAAGTGCTTTTGTCAAGGGTGACCAACACGTGGCATCCACCGTAACGGTTCGCCGTTAAGCTATCGGGTCCGTTTTTGGATCCGATAACCCGTTAACAGCCCAGACCAATGAGGACTTTCCACATGTAAAATTATCATTGACCGGAGGAAACACGTGTTGGCTCAACATTGGGACATATGTCATCCATACGTGGTACGTCCCAATAGAGGCCCATTTCGGTTAAAAGGCCGGCCTGTTTGACTTGGTCAAAAGGTAACGGGCCGGCCCCGGAAAGTGTCGGGGATATACCCTGCGGTGTAACCCACCGGACGTATGACTGGGCTGGAGCTTGGCGACTCACTGGCGACCCGCCCGGACCTGGCGGTTTATGGGAAACCCGCTTGAACATTGTGACTCACTGGTGGCCCAGCAGGCGGGTCAGACGGACGACAAGGCCTATGGCCTAGAAGGCCGGCTCATGTTATGGTGGGCCGGCTTAAGAGGAAAGGAGTGAGGAATATTTCCCTTACAAGGAATCCAGACCCGGACTTGTATCTGGTTTGTATTAAGAGATAGACTAGTCCTAATCCTATTGGGACTCCACATGTAACCCTCCCCTCCAACTTATATAAGAGGGGCAGGGCACCCCAAGAAGGGGGGGAAATAATCTTGAAGGCTAGACACAACTAGAGGAGGGCCGATTTATGCGACGACTCCCTCATGAATATAATGAGACCTAGCCACAAACATCATGTAGGGCTATTACCGGATGATGTTTCTTGGGGCCTAAAGCTGTCTAAACCCTTGTCTTGTGTGTTAATCCACCTCACGTCTCTTATCCCGATCAACCCCTCTCAAGCTATCACATAGATGCGTTGGCCTCACGACTAAGTCCTCACGCTAGGACATCTGCCGTGACAAATTCACGACAGTTGGCGCCAACCGTGGGGCCTGTGCATGATGGTGTTGAGTTCTTGAAGGGATTTCTCACAGGGATCAAGAAGCCCGCAATTCGTCGGATGAAAGAAGAGTCGGCAATATTCATTGTTCTGTGATTGGAGTCATGATTAGTTTTGGAGCGGCAGATACCAGATTTGAGTTCAAGTGAGATTAGGGTTTGGTGGTGTGCGCCGCCGCCAGTCTTCGAAACCAACTGGATTTTCTGCTGCTGTGGTCGTACTGTAGTAATACATCGAGAGTATGCTGCCAGCGAGACTTCTAAGAAAGTCCCACGTGGTCACAAGGAATAAACCATCAGACTTAATCCACCGCTGATTTTCCATCGCGAAACACCTGCAATGTGTGCCTTCGGGCAGTCAATATGTGAAGGCAAAAAGTGGTACATCCATTAATCCATTAGCACGAGGAGATAGTACTAAAACAGTGATCCGTCAGCATGAGAGAAAAAGTCAAACCAACGACAACTCGGAGGAGGATTTGACGATTTGGTCATGGGCGCACGACGATTCTGCGACATTTTCAACCTTGCGCTGGCTGCACCCGCTCCGCTGTCATCGTCTGCCCTTGCTCCATCAGCCGCCATCGTCCGAAGACCGCTGCTGGCTCGTCCCTCTGCTTCGGAGACGTCGCATGCCGCCGGCTTAAGAGCCGTGTATGAGTCACCCTGAGCCACCTTGGATTGACCTTTGTTGTGTTCCTCGCCTTGATTCCAAGAGCCGCCTGACACTCCTCCGTGGTGGGTCTCGCCATGGACCCGTTTTCCGAGCTGCTGCTTGAGAGCCGGCCGCACGCTTCGGACTCCATGAAGATTTTATCAATATATGCACAAGAAGAACCAGGCTGACCAAAAAAATAGTCATCAAGCTGCCATTGCCTTGCTCGTCACCGAGCCACCATCGCGTGGACATCTCGCCGCCATGGCCGGACGTGACCGTCCTCCAGCGCCCGCCCATCTTCTTCGGCTACACCATCACTGAGCCCCCATGGCCTAACTTCGCCTCTGCCGGCTTCGCCGCCGTGTGGCCGAGTTGCCGCGCTGGCTTGCCGCCCTTACCGCGGCCCTCGCCGCTATGGCCGTTGCGCCGGACCGTCGACTTGCTGGGGGGGCTCACCCCCGCTACTGCCTCGCTACCAGAGCACCCCGTCGAGTCGCCACACCTCCGCTCGTTGAACCGCTCCCGCTACAGTTCACGGCTGAGCCGACCGTGAATCAATACCAGTGCTCCGACCTGCTGCTATGAGCCGCCTGCGAACGGACATTTCGTTCACCTCTGCCATTATTAACCCAAGTCAAATATGCTCAACTCCACCACTGCTTGGAATCCGTAGTTGCCTCTCTGTCGCGGAGGCCTCGTCGACCCGCTTTCACGGTGTCGCCCGCTGCCTCAACTCGCCTTTGTCATGTGTCGCTGCCGCAACGGGTCGCCGCTCCATCCTCGAGCCGCAGTTTCCGACGAGCACTGACAAGCGCCTCCCGCCGCTGCCTCCGCTGGCGTGACCCCTGCCTTAAGCATCGCCCGTTATGTACCGCGCCGGGTTACCAACGTATGTGCAGTGTTGCAAGTCGATGAGGATCAGCCCCTTCAAAGTCTTGAAGAATTTCTACCACGGCGGTTCAAATATGCAAACCAACAGACATCAACTATGGAGTGGTTTGGTCATCTGGTACTAATTGAGCGAAGCAAATCCAGTTACAGAGTAGTACTCCTTGAGTACTGTTTACATAAAGACGAAGTTGACAAGGACACCCAAGTTTGATGCGCTGCTCGAGAGGCATGACTCGCTTAAAAATGGATGGATGTGTGGTTATATGTTTGGACGTGAAGGCCATCATTTGGTAAAATTGCTGTGCAATCACTTCATCTGAAAAATACATCAGGTGATACCCATCCTATCTATTTCATATGCATACAGTAATTTGTTTACGAACAATTACTCTGGCTTGCGATATGTCACTGAGTTTGTTGAATGAATCATACCGGGAGTGTATAACAAGTATTGTGAGGATCATCAACTCGTTTCAAGCTTCTGGTTTACATAAATTCCAGCGTTCCACTGCTCAACTGACCGGTTTACATCACGGTCAAGTATGGAGAATCTCAAGCCAACTCCTCGAGTCGTCTTGAGACTCGGGGACTACAATGACATGACTCGACAGAATTGGCCAATTTCAGTGAATTCAAGAACTCCGGATCATTGGAGGGAAAAATAACCCGGTCCCGGAGGCTGCTGTTATATTGATGAAAATTTAAAAGTCCGTCAGAAAATTTCTGGCTCAAAATGAAGATTTTGGTTTAAAATCTAATTCAAGGGAAATCTATCTCCCACAAAGCTTTGAAGCTCTTGATGTCCGGTTTAAAATTCCGGTTTAAAAAGAATTCATCTCTCGCAAGTTTGAATTCTCAGAAAAAATTAAAGGTTGCCAAAGAGAACTTGCTGCCATGATGCACGGTTCAAACATGGGTATCCTGCTTTATGGGCTTATCTTATTATGGTCACTTGGGGGCTTCCTCCTCGTTGAGCATAGCTGTGACTACCTTCTTGATCCGGCTTGTACGCCTTGATTACAAAATACTTGGGGGCTTCCTGCTCATTGAGCAAAGCTGTGATTACCCTATTGATCCAGCTTGAACGCCGTTCCTACAACCCACTTGGAGGTTTGACGCCCGGATTAAAGGGACTAAAGAGAGTCTGCTGCACAGCACAACTCAAACATAGGTACCCGGCGAGCACATCTCAAAAATATCAATTGAGGGCTCCCTATTCACAGAACATAGCTTTGATAACCCCTTCTTGGCTTGAAACGCTAGGTGTATAACACCGAAGAATTTCAGTTGATCCTGCCTTGTACGTCTTCCACTCCGCCCAGGTAATCCTGGAATGACCCGCCGAACTCTTGATAGTCAATCTTATTAAAGACCCTGAACTTGTCAAGGTTAAAATGGTGGTTGATCATGTGAGCTCCGGCTTACAAGGTTTGAAGGATTAGCTCATGGATGTGCAAGCCCATGAAAAGCACTTGGGTTTTAGGCCTGGCCGCCTATGAAAGCCTTGTTTTCTGATTTGTATTTTGATTTGAAGATTCTTTTTGAGGTTTTCCTCTTGTGACATGTTGATATATGATTGAAAATTGATGACGGCTATTATGCCTTGTGGTTCATATTGTGAACCTCTCTGGGGTTTATTTCACCCAGCCTGGTTTTAGATTATACGTCACCAGGATATGCTTGGAGTATTGTGCTCTAGGTTATGGGATAATGTCCTTTGTTGTATACAGCGTTATAAGCCGGTAGCATGAATAAATTGAACAAGGGTGTTGTGCTCTGTTTCCAGATTATTACTCTCATTGCACGTTATCAGATGAACTGGCAGTATGAACCGATTTACAGGCCATGTAGCCTTGACTATATGACTCATCATTGCGTATCTTTGGGTTTAATAACCCGCCCTGATAGTAGACTTTAAGTCGCCGGGATATTTTGCCTTGAGCAATCAAAATGATGATATTTCATGACTCCGGGTTGATACTGGCCCCGGATTATAATTATCAAAGCATCACCATGATATTAATCTACAGGTATGTCTTTCAATAATGGTGTGAATATTTTGGTTTTGATAAACCGTCCTGGCTTTGGACGTTAAGTCGCCAGTATATTTTGGATTGCGCCATTGGAATCATGCGCTTATAAATCATTGGATTATTGCCCTCATTGGATATGGCGATGTAAGCCGGCAGTATGAGCCAGTTCTATAGATATTGCCGGATTATCCAGCTCCGGGTTATATTGTTCAATATTGAGTTTATTGAGGCTATGAGCCACCAAAGTGATCTTTTCAAAAGCTGGATAGGACTACGAGCCGCCATGGATGGTGAGGGAGTCCTGGATTATGGGGTCCTCGAGTGTCCGGGCTACGTGATGTGGGCCGGACAGATGGGCCCTAAAGATACAAGATAGAAGGCCTTCCCTCATGTCCGGATGGGACTCTCCTCGGCATGGAAGGCAAGCTTAGCATGCGGATATGAATATTCCTTTCTCTGTAAACTGACTCTGTACAACACTAGACCCCTCCGATGTCTATATAAACCGGAGGGTTTAGTCCGTAGAGACATAGTCATAATCATATAGGCTAGACACCTAGGGTTTAGCCATTACGATGTTGTGGTAGATCAACTCTTGTAACCACTATATTCATCAAAGTCAATCAAGCAGGACGTAGGGTATTACCTCCATCATGAGGGCTCGAACCTGGGTAAAACATCGTGTCCCTTGTCTCCTGTTACCATCGATCCTTAGACGCACAGTTCGGGACCCCCTACCCGAGATCTACCGGTTTTGACACCGACATTGGTGCTTTCATTGAGAGTTCCACTATGCTGTCATCGAAAGGCTCGATGGCTCCGTCAATCATCTACAACAATGCTGCCGCGAAGGAGATTTTTCTCCCCGACCAGATCTTTGTATTTGGCGGCTTCGCACTGCGAGCCAACTTGGTTGGCCACCTGGAGCAGATCGACAGCTATGCCCCTGGTCACCAGATCAGTTTTGGAAACCTACACTATGTCGCCGATATCCGAGGAGACTTGATCTTCCAAGGGTTTGCGGCCTCAACCACCGCTCCGGCCTTAGATCCGGGGCGCGTCATCGGGTCCGAAGACGGGAGTCTAGCGCCCACCGGACTCTCTGCGGCCTTAGAGCTCAACACCAGAAGAATAGCGTCTCCGACAATCATTGCAAGACCGAACTCTTCTTCGGATACTACTTCCGAACCCTGGAGGCCCGCGTCATGCGAGCTCGGCCCAAAAACTTCCGACCATGTCCAAACCCCGCTCTTAAATGAGGCTTTGGACCTAATGCGATCCCTCGTCATCACAGAGGAACCGCTTCTGAATCACACCCAGCCCGGACTAGGGGCTGGAAATAGGGAATTTTACTTCCCACCCATCACCCACTTTATAGCCACTGTCGAGGACCTAACCGACATGCTCGATTACGCCTCCGAAGACATCGACGATATGGACGACGATGCCAGAGAGGAGCAGGCCCAAAACCCGCCGGTCACCGGACGTTGGACGGCCACCTCCTCGTATGACGTATATATGGAGGATACACCTAAAAACGACGATGGCGATGATGAGAAAAACCCAGTAAAGGACGAACCTCCTGAGATACTGCCAAAACATCAACGTCAGCGGCTCCACTCTAAATCGCGTCGCGGTAAGAACAACAATACCGGCACCGAAGACAATGATACTCTGGAGAACACCGAAGACCAAGAAAACCCCATCAAACCAACATCCGAACAGGATGATCGGGAGGACGGGCAAGTTGACCCTGACGAACAAACAGGGAACAATGACTCGGAGAACAACAACTATCTACCACTCTCCGAGGACGACGTAAGCCTCGGCGACGAAGATTTTATCATGCCAGAGGAACCCCTCGAACAAGAGCGCTTCAAGCGCCGGCTAATAGCCATGGCTAGAAGCCTAAAAAGAAAGAGCGGAAGCTTCAAGCTGACCAAGACCTGCTCAACGACAAATGGACTAATGTCCTGGCAGCCGAAGAATACATCCTTGAGCGACTGAAAAAGAGTTACCCGAAGCGCAAGCTGCTACCCCAATTCGACGACGAGGCGCTGGAGCCCATACCAACCGTGCGTAACACGGCTTACGGACCCGATAGACCACCACGTGGCCGGGACAGAATGGAAACTCAAGCTGAACACCAGCCCGCACCACCACACCGAAAAAGCAGAGAAACAACAGCTCGGGGATACACGTACGACCTACGACAGGACCTAGAAAATAGGGTAGGTTAGACCAGGTCAATCTATGGATCGCGGGGGCATGCTCCGGTGCGAGAGGAGGGCTATCGAGCCAGGTGCGATAAGCGGAACCAACCCCGGGCCGAAAACCGCATAGGGACTCCATCCGAACTGCGTCGTGACATGGCCCGATACAGAGGCGCCGCACACCCCTATGCTTCACCGATGAGGTAATGGAGCAAGAGTTCCCTGAAGGGTTTAAACGTGTGAACATCGAATCATATGACGACACAACAGATCCCACAATATGGATTGAAGATTTTCTTCTCCACATTCACATGGCTCGCGGTGATGATCTACATGCCATCAAATACCTTCCCCTAAAACTTAAGGGGCCAGCTAGGCACTGGTTAAACAGCCTCCCAAAAAACTCTATCGGAAGCTGGGAAGACTAGGAAGATGCCTTTAGAGACAACTTCCAAGGCAGTTATGTCCGGCCTCCAGATGCCGATGACCTCATTCATATAGTCCAACAGGCCGGGGAGTCGGCCATGAAATTTTGGACCAGGTTCCTAATTAAAAAGAACCAGATTGTCGACTTCCGGACGCCGAAGCCCTGGCGGCCTTCAAACACAACATCTATGACGAATGGCTTGCCCGACACCTCGGCCAAGAAAAGCCGAAGTCCATGGCAGCCCTTACAACACTAATGACCCGCTTCTGCGCGGGCGAGGATAGCTGGCTAGCCCGTAGAGGTAATTGGACCAGTGACCCCGGCACTTCCGAAGCCCTAAACGGCAACGGAAGGCCCCGACGCAACAAACATAAGCGTCAGAACAACAATGATGATACAGAGAATATTGTAGTCAACGCCGGATTTAGTGGCTCCAAATCCGGTCAACGGAAGAAGCCATTCAAACGAAACAAAGATGGTTCATCAAGCCTAGACCGAATACTTGATCGACCCTGCCAGATCCACGACACTCCTGATAAGCCTGCCAACCATACCAACAAAAGATGTTGGGTCTTTGTCGGTGTCAAAACCGGCAGATCTCGGGTAGGGGGTCCCAAGCTATGTATCATGGATCGATGGGTAACAGGAGACAGGGGACACGATGTTTACCAAGGTTCGGGCCCTCTTGATGGAGGTAAAACCCTACGCCCTGCTCTTGATTATATTGATGGAGTATCAAGTACAGAGTTGATCTACCTCGAGATCATATGTTGTGGTCTAAAACCTAAGGGTATGATGAATAATATCATAATCATCTATTGACTAGCCTGACCTCGGCTTATATAACATACCAGAGGCCTAGGATAACAAGAGTCCTAGTCGAATATGTCGGTGGAGAGGAGTCCTTGTCTTGATCACCAAGCCTTGTGGAATCTTCCTCGTATATGTCATCGACTGTCCGAACTGGCCCATGAGTAAACGGCCATGGGGGTCCTCGGCCCAATCCAACTGATCGGGAGACGATGGGGTGAGTACCCCCTAGTCCAGGACACCATCAGTAGCCCCCTGAATCGGTCTTCAAGTTGGGGATTGTCGGTGTCAAAACTGGCGGATCTCGGGTAGGGGGTCCCGAACTATGCATCTAAGGCGGATGTTCACAGGAGGCAGGGGACACGATGTTTACCCAGGTTCGGGCCCTCTCGATGGAGGTAAAACCCTACGTCCTTCTTGATTGATCTTGATGATATGAGTATTACAAGAGTTGATCTACCACGAGATCGTAGAGGCTAAACCCTAGAAGCTAGCCTATGGTATGATTGTCTGTTGTCCTACGGACTTAACCCTCTGGTTTATATAGACACCGGAGGGGCCTAGGGTTACACAGAGTCGGTTACAAGGGAGGAGATCTACGTATCCGTATTGCCAAGCTTGCCTTCCACGCAAAGGAAAGTCCCATCCGGACATGGGACGAAGTCTTCAATCTTGTATCTTCATAGTCCAACAGTCCGGCCAAAGGATATAGTCCGGCTGTCCGGAGACCCCCTAATCCAGGACTCCCTCAGTAGCCCCTGAACCAGGCTTCAATGACGATGAGCCCAGCGCGCAGTTTTGTCTTCGGCATTGCAAGGCGGGTTCCTCCTCCGAATACTCCATAGAAGATTTTGAACACAAGGATAGTGTCTGGCTCTGCAAAACGAGTTCCACATACCACCGTAGAGAGAGTAATATTTCCACAAATCTAATCTGCTGACACATTTTGACAGCATGACATCATGTCATGGACCGGTTTATCCGAACCGTTTTTCTCAACCAACACTGCACATATCGCGAGGCGGTTTTCCTGACACGTATTGTCAAAGCAGAGATCGTGTCCCCCTTATTACTGAATTCTCATCAATACAGACGTGGGCAACCCAATCGTGCCCGTTGGTATGACTCCTCGATTTTAGGCAAGTCCCAAACGGCCATGAGGAGGACGGTTGATATTCATCCTCTTTATAAAGAGGCCAAGGCCTGTCCCTTTTTCCCTCCCGTGCTGAATTGAATCCTTCCGCGCCTCAAGTTCCAACACCCATAGCTCAGGTCAGGCGCTTCGGACCTTCAACCATGTCCGGATCCAACCTCCAAGGTCGGTGGATGCCTTCCTCTGTCACAGAGGAGGACATCAATAAGCTGAGAGAGGCCAGGTATCTGACCGCCGAAATCTCGCACAGGCTGCCTGCCCGAGGGCAGGTCATCCCCACTCCCAAACCCAACGAGAGTGTTGTGTTCATATCTCACTTCCTCCGAGGGCTAGGCCTCGCTCTGGATCCCTTTGTTAGGGGGCTCATGTTCTATTATGGCCTAGATTTCTATGATCTGGCCCCGGATTCCCTCCTTCACATCTCGTCGTTCATCGTTGTGTGTGAGGCCTTCCTCCCACTACTAGGAAAAGGGTTATAGATGAAATTGACACTAATGGCGCACCAGACATGTGGTGCACCACTACTATATACTAATGGCGCACCATGTGTTGGTGCGCCATTAGTGTTCAAATACTAATGGCGCACCACATCCACGGTGCGCCATTAGTAAAAAAAATTTCTTTTTTTTCAAAACTAGTAATGGAGCACCGTGGGAGTGGTGCGCCATTACTAGTTAAACTAGTAATGGCGCACCACATCCACGGTGCGCCATTAGTAAATTTTTTTCAATTTTTTTTTCAATTTTTTTTATTTTTTTTCAAAACTAGTAATGGTGCACCAGGGGATAGTGCGCCATTACTAGTTAAACTAGTAATGGCGCACCACATCCACGATGCGCCACTAGTAATTTTTTTCAATTTATTTATATTTTTTGAAAATTAGTAATGGCGCACCGTGGGAGTGGTGTGACATTACTAGTTCAACTAGTAATGGCGCACCACTCCCACGGTGCGCCATTACTAACTTGGCCCAAAATTCCATCGCATGCACCCCCCCCCCCCCCCGTGGACCGCCTTTTCAGTTTTAAAAATAAAAGAAAATGATAAATATGTCAAAAAAATAAAAGAAAATAAGTTTCCGATGTGATATGTGGTCTAGTTCTTGGGAAAATTTACAAATATGAATTTCGACTTTATTTGCAAAATCTCTCCGGAATTTGTAAAATGGGCATAACTTTTGCATACGAACTCGGATTAAAAAGTTTTCTATATGAAAAATCATCTACTCGAAAAGTTACATTGGAATTTAATTGGGGGATCCCCGTTTAACATTTTTAAAATCCTCAAAAACCTAACAGAAAAAAAGTTACGGGGCTTTTAAGATCTGGAGGCAAAAAAATTCAAAAAAATTCAAACTTACTAGTGGCGCACAGTTTCTTTTTTTGGGAATTTTTTTTTTCAAAATATGATGCGTAATATGTACGGAAGTTTGAAATATTTTTTCAAAATTTCATCACACTCATGAACATGAACAAAGTCCTAAACATCAACAAGGTTTAATAGGATTGATATGCTAGATATATCAACAAGTGCTTGTGAAGTGAGCTGGTGCTGGGGATGGATAGAACTCTGAAGTTAAGCGTGCTTGGGCTGGAGTAGTTTGATGATGGGTGACCTTTCGGGAAGTTTGACCACAGAGTGTGATTTGACCCGAGATTAAGAAAAATAATAAAAAAATTGAATATTTTTTTAAAAAATTTGAAAAAAATTTATTTCTAATGGCGCACTTCTATGTGGTGCACCATTACTAAGTCAGATAGTAATGGCGCACCTCTAGGCATACTAATGGCGCACTACAGGTGCGCCATTAGTATCTGGTATACTAATGGCGCACCAGTGGTGCGCCATTAGTAAAAAATACTAGTGGTGTGGTACTAGTGGCGCACCAGTAGTGCGCCATTAGTAGGCAAAACTGGTGCGCCATTAGTAGGCCTTTTCCTAGTAGTGTCCGCATTACCCCACACTTCGGCCTGTGGCTCAAGACTTTCAATGTGAAGCCGAAGATGATCGAGGGGCGGCACGCAGAGTGCAGAGGTGCCGTAATAAGCAAAAGTGTTGATGCTCCATGGCCGGAGGGTTCCTTCCCAGAGGTGTCTAGTTTGTGGCAGCGGGAGTGGTTTTATATCATAGCGGGAGTAGTTTGATGATGGGTGACCTTTCGGGAAGTTTGACCACAGAGTGCGATTTGACCCGAGATTAAGCCATATTGACCCGAGATTAAGAAAAATAATAAAAAAATTGAATATTTTTTAAAAAAAATTGAAAAAAATTTATTACTAATGGCGCAGTTCTATGTGGTGCACCATTACCAAGTCAGATAGTAATGGCGCACCTCTAGGCATACTAATGGCACACTACAGGTGCGCCATTAGTATCTGGTATACTAATGGCGCACCAGTGGTGCGCCATTAGTAAAAAATACTAGTGGCGTGGTACTAGTGGCGCACCAGTAGTGCGCCATTAGTAGGCAAAACTGGTGCGCCATTAGTAGGCCTTTTCCTAGTAGTGTCCGCATTACCCCACACTTCGGCCTGTGGCTCAAGACTTTCAATGTGAAGCCAAAGATGATCGAGGGGCGGCACGCAGAGTGCAGAGGTGCCGTAATAAGCAAAAGTGTTGATGCTCCATGGCCGGAGGGTTCCTTCCCAGAGGTGTCTAGTTTGTGGCAGCGGGAGTGGTTTTATATCATAGCTCCCCGAAGTGCCAAGTGCGTAGCCGCCCTTGCCTTTCGCTCGCCCCCCCACCACAACTGATGTGATGGATCAGCAAGGGGCTGAACAGGGGGGCAGTAAATGATGTGCCAATATTGCAGAGTCGCATCCGAGATCTCCTTGAGAGAGATGTCAGCCTGGTGATGGTAATGCAAGTCATGCTAGTTCGTCGAGTCCAACCTTGCAAACGTCGACCCCTCCGTATGTGGGAATTCAACCCGGAAGGACCGCGAACTATGCAGCACTTCCTCGGCATGACGCTTGAAGAGATGTACAAATTGTTCTTCGGACCCCAGATAGAGTGTCCGGACACCACCGAGGATGCGGGTCTGAGCTGTAATCGCCCCGATACCCAAGTAAGTAATCCCATGACCGAACACGCCGTCTTTCTATTTATCATAACATTATTATGAAAATTCGCTCTTTGACCAGGACTGGATAACAAAGGCGAAGATGATCAGGTGTTCGGCCCCCCTTCCAGAAGGCTTGGCCAATCCAGTACTAGACAGAATGCTCGAGCCGGTGCCTTATCAAGCGCCCTCAAAGGAAGATAAGGGGGGGGGGGCAAAGAGGCTAAAAGCGGGCCTCACTCACTATTCGTCCAAACCGGGGAGTTAGCGCCTCCGCGAAGGAGGATAGCCAAGGAGAAGAATCTGAAATTCCCTCTCCCCAAGGAAGGAAGAGGACCACCTCGGAAGACCTGGAAACAAAGGTTTCCAAACGGGGGAAGAAATCTCCGCCAGAGGGTCCTGCCTTAGAGGGTACTCTTGCCGCACAGTGTCCGCGAGGGGATCAGCCCTCTACCGAGCTATAAGTAAACAACAAGTACTTAATAGTAAAAATATCTTAAATTACTTCTGAAGATAATAACCGAAGCATATGTCTTGCAGTTCTGATTGTAGCCCTTCTCGACAGAGTTTGTCTTCGGGGGATCTTCTTCCGGTGATGATGGAGTGCGAAACACCTCCCCCTGCCACCCCACCTCATGAGGCGGGCGACCCAAAAGTGTCGTCGCGGAGGGTTTCTCCTGATCCGCCAAGGCCGGAGGGTAATCCTTTGGCTACCCAAAGTCCCCAGTATTCGGCTCCTAAAGAGAGAAATATAAAGAGTCCGGAACTGTACAGTGTGCGGTCGGACGCACTAAAGGATCTTCTGGAGCAAGTGGCCATCTCGGAAGCACATTGTACTCTAATGGGTATGGTGATTGAAAGGATTTCCTCCGCCGAAAGCGGGTTGCATGAAGCTTTTATATATGAGTCCGTTGAAAGGCTTTCAGGTACGTGAAACAGTGTATGTTTTTTACAGTACCGCACACGTTAGGTGTGCCCTATGCAGATAGTAGCCCTTGAGACTCTGGTTGTCGTCGAGAATGGCAGCAAACATAGGATCATAGTCCCGGGTAATAATCAGACCGCCTTCATGTGCAGGTGGCTGAAGGTCTGGTGGCTAGCCGGACTGATGAGTTTGCCGAGATGAAGCGGCAATTTGTTGCGGCAGACGCCGACATCGTGCTTGTCAACAAGCGGCTTGACGAGGCACATGGTATGTGATTTCTCCGGCGATCAACACATAGTAAGAGGAGGATGATGCCAGCATCTTTAATATGTTTTTGACTGCAGATGGAGCTGCCACCGTGGAGACCCTTCGGGTGGAACTTGCTCGAGCCAAGGAACAAGCCAGGAATAGCAATGCGGTTGCTCTAAAGGCGGTCGAAGAGCTGAGGGCCGAAAAGGCCACGCATTGCCAAAGCAAGGAAAGAATAGCCAAGATGGACGTTGAGTTGAAAGATGCCGCCAACTGATACCAGCTTCTTGAAAAAGAAAGCCGAGCGAAGGCGACAGACCTGGAGAAGGCGATGGTAGCAGCCAAGGAATCCCGCTCCAAAATCAGAGCGGCGAAGGAGGAGATGCGTCAAGCTGGAGATATCGCATCTGGGAAGCCCTTTTTGTTGCGGACGAAGTTCGGAGATCCGGAGTATGCCCCTCTTGATCAACTATGGAGTTCTGCAGACACATACGTGGATTTGGCAGCAAGTGTTGCTGATGCGGCCGAGTACTTCAAGGATCAAAAAGATCGTGAAGTGGAAAAGCTGTTTTGGTCATAGTTCCATGCTCTGGTGCATCCGCTGCTGTTGAATGAGCGAATGGCCGAGTGGACCAAGCTCCATAGGTTGTCCGGACTTGCCATGAGGTCTGTTATGGATCATTTGTGGCCGGAAGGGCCAAGGCTGAATAGTTACTTTAGTTTAGTGCAACAATTCCTTGGTGCTGTGTCGCACATCGATGCTATGAAGAGGTCGACGAGCATAGAGGGTGCGCGGATGGCACTTGCCCGTGTCAAGACATAGTGGGCAGAGATGGAGGCCACCACTATTGCAACACAGGGTTCGGCCGTAGGCCGAGTAGCTGCCGAGCACTACTTTGAAGAAGTCCTTGAAGGCGTTCATTCGATAGAGGCTCAGTGCTCGCAGAATATTATGTTCTAGTGACATGTATTCCCATTGTAAAAACAATGTTTTATTTGATTTATAAAGGCAGTGTTTATACTTTTGCTTGAAAGTATTAGGATGCCTCCTGTGCGGCCGTTTGTGTATATATGTATATAACTTGAAAGATTGCAGTCGTCGGTTTCAGCCCCCACGCATATAATGTGGGGGTGTTCGCAAAAAACGCGTATTCACACTTGATCCAACATCTTGGTCCATGAAGGAGGTGGTAGCGCAGCGGACGAGGCAATCATACTATATTGCTTTAACACTTTCACTTAGCCATAGGAGTTTGACGTGGGACTACTATATAGCCCCTGGTACTTCCGTGCTCGTCTGAATACGGGGCTCGTACGTATGTGACCGGGAAACGGCCCTTCGTTAATGCAGAGGAATCCCGAAGATTCCGCTAAGTCATCGAGTGGTTGACCAGTCTCGCACTTTATCATAACAGCTTGTTTTCGGCTTTCTCTACTGAGGTGCTCATCCGGATGAACCAGGGCACAATCGCAGTAGTTCTCCCGGTGCCGCCTTAGCCGATAGAGTGGAACGTAAGGTAGCAAAACACAGGAGCCGTGCAAACCCAACATTTGACCAAAGACATGATTCGGATCTGATGCATATAAGGCCAAACTCGCGACGCTGAACACTCCCTAAGGTATTCGTTCTTTATAATATATGCCGGGCTGAACAATGCCCCTAATAATAAACCCCAAGTGTCCAGGTACGTGCAGTGTCCTGACGTGCCCACATGCCAATAACGTCAGCATCCTTCTCGGTTGTATTGAGTATCCGGAGGATGTGAACAACAAGAGATAGTAAAAAAGGTTTACGCAGGGTCTTAATCTGGAAAGAAACCTTTGAGCGGGTCCCTGTTGCACGTTTGTGCCTGTATCTTCGTTGTCCGTGTCCTGGACGGGTGTAGCATGATTGTCTTCTATAAAAAAGAAGAACTTAGGTGAAAGTTGTCGTGCCAAAAAATTGGCTATTATCAATAAACCATTGAAATTCAAGGTAAGTCAAGTTGAGCCGAACTAGCCCTGATTACACACGGGAAGCCCCTGGTACCGTCGATGAGGGTTTAACCATCAAACCAATCTCATGTATATGTAGTGATGCGCCACACTCGTCTAACCGTGTCCGTGGTCTTGACAACCTGTCGTTTATTCTGGTCGGTGAGGCCGTCTAGTGCTCGGCTGTTAAGGCCGCCGCACATTCTTCCACGCGTAGAGAACGCTCAATATTTCCACTAACTGTGATGGTGCCATGTGGAACGGGCAGCTTGATCTTGAGAGAAGCGTAATGCGGTACTGCATTAAAACAAGCAAAAGCCACTCTTCCGAGTAGTGCTTGATAGCCACTTCGGAATGGAGCGATGTAGAAAGTTAACTTTTCACTTCGGAAGTTGTCGGGAGAACCGAATACAACCTCTAGTAATAGAGAGCCCGTACAGCGGTCCTCTGGGCCTGGTATTACTCCCTTGAAGGTAGTATTACTGTGGCTTATTTTTGTCGGGTCTATCCCCATTTTGCGGATTGTGTCCTGATATATCAGATTTAGTCCACTGCCGCCGTCCATAAGGACTCGTGTGAGGTTGTATCCGTTTATTATTGGGTCTACCACCAAGGCAGCCAATCCTTCATGTCGGATGCTTGTCGTATGATCCTCGTGATTAAAAGTGATCGGGCAGGCTCACCAGGGGTTGAACTTAGGGGTGACGGGCTCTATGGCGCGTATGTCTCGGAATGCATGTTTGCTTCTCCTCTTCGTCACATGGATCATGTTTACTGCTTTAACCTCTGGTGAGAATTTTTTCTGTCCTCCAGTGCTTTGCTAGCGAGGTTCGTCCTCCTCTTCGCTTGGTGTGTCCCCCCCCCTTGTGTTCGGCGTTTATCTTACGGGCCTGCTTGAAGACCCAGCATTCTCTGTGGGTGTGGTTTGCAGGTTTGTCGGGGGTGCCATGAATCTGACATAGTTTGTCGAGAATCTTGTTTAGGCTAGACGGTCCATCTCTACTGCCTTTGAAAGGCTTTTTCCGCTGACCTGGTCGAGAGCCCCTGAATTTGGCATTGACCATCGTATTATTTGGGCTGTCTTCTTTATTTTGACGCTTGTTTTTACTGCATCGTGGTTTTCCATTGCCATCCCTCACTTCGGATGTGCTTCGGTCGCTGGTGCTACTGCGGGCTAACCAGCTATCTTTGCCCGTGCAAAAGCGGGTCATGAGGCTTGTCAGGGCTGCCATTGTTCTCGGTTTTTCTTGGCCGAGGTGTCCGGCGAGCCATTCGTCTCGGATGCTGTGCTTGAAAGCTGCTAAGGCTTCGGCATTCAGACAGTCGACGATTTGGTTCTTCTTAGTGAGAAACATGTTCCAAAGCTTTCGGGCTGACTCTCCGGGCTGTTGAATTATATGACTTAAATCGTCTGCATCCGGAGATCGGACATAGGTCCCTTGACAATTAGCCCGAAAAGCATCCTCAGGGTCCTCCCAACTTCCAATTGAATTTTCGGGGAGGCTTTTCAACCAGTGCCGAGCTGGTGCTTTAAGCTTGAGGGGCGGGTACTGTTGGGGAACGTAGCAGAAAACAAAAATTTTCCTACTCGTTTCACCAAGATCCATCTAGGAGTTCATCTAGCAACGAGCCATCGGATGCATCTACATACCTTTGTAGATCGCATGCGGAAGCGTTCAAAGAACGGTGATGATGTAGTCGTACACGACAAGATCCAAATCACCGATGACCAAGCGCCGAACGGACGGCACCTCCGCATTCAACACACGTATGGGACGGGAGACGTCTCCTCCTTCTTGATCCAGCAAGGGGGGAGGAGAGGTTGATGAAGATCCAGCAGCACGAGGGCGTGGTGGTGGATGCAGGGCGTCACAGTAGCAGGGCTTCGCCTATACTACGAGAGGGAGATGTAACGGGGAGAGAGGGAGGCGCCAGGGGCTGGGGTATGAAGTCCCTCCTCTCCCCCACTATATATAGGGGTGCCAAGGGGGGGGCTCCGGCCCTAGTAGATGGATCTACTAGGGGGGGGGCGGCGGCCTAGGGTGGGGGGCTTGCCCCCCAAGCAAGGGGGCACCCCCTCTAGGGTTCCCCCTCCAACCCTAGCCGCATGGGCCCTTGGGGGGTGGCTCCCCAGCCCACTATGGGCTGGGTTCCCTCCCACTTCAGCCCATGGGCCCCCCCGGGATAGGTGGCCCCACCCGGTGGACCCCCGGGACCCTTCCGGTGGTCCCGGTACAATACCGGTGACCCCAAAACTTGTCCCGATGGCCGAAACAGCACTTCCTATATATAATTCTTTACCTCCGGACCATTCCGGAACTCCTCGTGACGTCCGGGATCTCATCCGGGACCCCGAACAATATTCGGGTTACTGCATATACATATCTTCACAACCCTAGCGTCACCGAACCTTAAGTGTGTAGACCCTACGGGTTCGGGAGGCAAGCAGACATGACCGAGACGACTCTCCGGTCAATAACCAACAGCGGGATCTGGATACCCATGTTGGCTCCCACATGCTCCACGATGATCTCATCGGATGAACCACGATGTCGAGGATTCAATCAACCCCGCATGCAATTCCCTTTGTCAATCGATATGTTACTTGCCCGAGATTCGATCGTCGGTATCCCAATACCTCCGTTCAATCTCGTTACCGGCAAGTCACTTTACTCGTACCGTAATGCATGATCCCGTGACCAGACACTTGGTCACTTTGAGCTCATTATGATGATGCCTTACCGAGTGGGCCCAGTGATACCTCTCCGTCATACGGAGTGACAAATCCCAGTCTTGATCCATGTCAACCCAACAGACACTTTCGGAGATACCCGTAGTCTACCTTTATAGTCACCCAGTTACGTTGTGACGTTTGGTATACCCAAAGCACTCCTACGGTATCCGGGAGTTACATGATCTCATGGTCTAAGGAAAAGATACTCTGACATTGGAAAACTCTAGCAAACGAACTATACGACCTTGTGCTATGTTTAGGATTGGGTCTTGTCCATCACATCATTCTCCTAATGATGTGATCTCGTTATCAATGACATCCAATGTCCATAGTCAGGAAACCATGACTATCTGTTGATCAATGAGCTAGTCAACTAGAGGCTTACTAGGGACATGTTGGTGTCTATTATTCACACATGTATTACGATTTCCGGATAACACAATTATAGCATGAATAAAGACAATTATCATGAACAAGGAAATATAATAATAATGCTTTTATTATTGCCTCTAGGGCATATTTCCAATAGTCTCCCACTTGCACTAGAGTCAATAATCTAGTTACATTGTGATGAATCGAACACCCATGGAATTCTGGTGTTGATCATGTTTTGCTCTAGGGAGAGGTTTAGTCAACGGATCCGCTACATTTAGGTCCGTATGTACTTTACAAATCTCTATGTCTCCATATTGAACATTTTCACGGATGGAGTTGAAGCGACGCTTGATGTGCCTTGTCTTCTTGTGAAACCTGGGCTCCTTGGCAAGTGCAATAGCTCCAGTGTTGTCACAAAAGAGTTTGATTGGCCCCGACGCATTGGGTATGACTCCTAGGTCGGTGATGAACTCCTTCACCCATATTGCTTCATGTGCTGCCTCCGAGGCCGCCATGTACTCCGTTTCACATGTAGATCCCGCCACGACGCTCTGCTTGCAACTGCACCAGCTTACTGCCCCACCATTCAAAATATACACGTATCCGGTTTGTGACTTAGAGTCATCCAAATCTGTGTCGAAGCTGGCGTCGACGTAACCCTTTACGACGAGCTCTTCGTCACCTCCATAAACGAGAAACATTTCCTTAGTCCTTTTCAGGTACTTCAGGATATTCTTGACCGCTGTCCAGTGTTCCTTGCCGGGATTACTTTGGTACCTTCCTACCTAACTTACGGCAAGGTTTACATCAGGTCTGGTACACAGCATGGCATACATAATAGAACCTATGGCTGAGGCATAGGGGATGACACTCATCTCTTCTATTTCTTCTGCCGTGGTCGGACATTGAGCTGAGCTCAATTTCATACCTTGTAACACAGGCAAGAACCCCTTCTTGGATTGATCCATATTGAACTTCTTCAATACCTTATCAAGGTATGTGCTTTGTGAAAGACCTATGAGGCGTCTCGATCTATCTCTATAGATTTTGATGCCTAATATATAAGCAGCTTCTCCAAGGTCCTTCATTGAAAAACTCTTATTCAAGTAGGCCTCGATGCTGTCCAAGAGTTCTATATCATTTCCCATCAAAAGTATGTCATCTACATATAGTATGAGAAATGCTACAGAGCTCCCACTCACTTTCTTGTAAACGCAGGATTCTCCATAAGTCTGTGTAAACCCAAACGCTTTGATCATCTCATCAAAGCGAATGTTCCAACTCCGAGATGCTTGCACCAGCCCATAAATCGAGCGTTGGAGCTTGCACACCTTGTCAGCATTCTTAGGATCGACAAAACCTTCCGGCTGCATCATATACAATTCTTCCTTAAGGAAACCATTAAGGTACGCCATTTTGACGTCCATTTGCCATATTTCATAATCATAGAATGCGGCAATCACTAACATGATTCGGACGGACTTTAGCTTCGCTACCGGTGAGAAAGTCTCATCGTAGTCAACCCCTTGAACTTGTTGATAACCCTTAGCGACAAGCCGAGCTTTATAGATGGTCACATTACCATCCGCGTCTGTCTTCTTCTTAAAGATCCATTTATTTTCTATGGCTCGCCGTTCAACGGGCAAGTCAGTCAAAGTCCATACTTCGTTTTCATACATGGATCCTATCTCGGATTTCATGGCTTCTAGCCATTTGTCGGAATCCGGGCCCGCCATCGCTTCTTCATAGTTCGAAGATTCACCGTTGTCTAACAACATGATTTCCAAGACAGGGTTGCCGTACCACTCTGGTGCGGAACGTGTCCTTGTGGACCTTCGAATTTCATTAGGAGCTTGATCAGAAGTATCTTGATCATTATTATTAACTTCCTCTCTAGTCGGTGCAGGCACCTCAGGAACATTTTCTTGAGTTGCACCATTTACCGGTTCAAGAGGTAATACTTCATCAAGCTCTACTTTCCTCCCACTTACTTCTTTCGAGAGAAACTCTTTCTCTAGAAAGGACCCATTCTTGGCAACAAAGATCTTGCCTTCGGATCTGAGGTAGAAGGTGTACCCAATAGTTTCTTTTGGGTATCCTATGAAGACGCATTTTTTCGACTTGGGTTCGAGCTTCTCAGGTTGAAGTTTCTTCACATAAGCATCGCATCCCCAAACTTTTAGAAACGACAGCTTAGGTTTCTTCCCAAACCATAATTCATACGGTGTCGTCTCAACGGATTTCGACGGTGCCCTATTTAAAGTGAATGCGGCAGTCTCTAAAGCATAGCCCCAAAAAGATAGCGGTAAATCAGTAAGAGACATCATAGACCGCACCATATCCAATAGAGTGCGATTACGACGTTCGGACACACCGTTACGCTGAGGTGTTCCAGGCGGCGTGAGTTGTGAAACTATTCCACATTTTCTTAAGTGTGTGCCAAATTCGTGACTCAAGTATTCTCCTCCACGATCTGATCGTAGAAACTTGATTTTCCTGTCACGTTGATTCTCAACCTCACTCTGAAATTCCTTCAACTTTTCAAAGGTTTCAGATTTGTGTTTCATTAAGTAGACATATCCATATCTACTCAAGTCATCAGTGAGGGTGAGAACATAACGATAGCCACCGCGAGCCTCAACACTCATTGGACCGCACACATCAGTATGTATGATTTCCAATAAGTTGGTTGCTCGCTCCATTGTTCCTGAGAACGGAGTCTTGGTCATTTTACCCATGAGGCATGGTTCGCACGTGTCAAATGATTCATAATGAAGAGACTCTAAAAGTCCATCTGCATGGAGCTTCTTCATGCGTTTGACACCTATGTGACCAAGGCAGCAGTGCCACAAGTATGTGGGACTATCATTATCAACCTTACTTCTTTTGGTACTCACATTATGAACATGTGTAGTAATACGCCCGAGATTCATTAAGAATAAACCATTCACCATAGGAGCATGACCATAAAACATATCACTCATATAAATGGAACAACCATTATTCTCAGATTTAAATGAGTAGCCATCTCGAATTAAACGAGATCCCGATACAATGTTCATGCTCAAAGCTGGCACCAAATAACAATTATTGAGGTTTAAAACTAATCCCGTAGGTAAATGCAGAGGCAGCGTGCCGACGGCGATCACATCGACCTTGGAACCATTCCCGACGCGCATCGTCACCTCGTCCTTCGCCAGTCTCCGTTTATTCCGCAGCTCCTGCTGTGAGTTATAAATATGAGCAACGGCACCGGTATCAAATACCCAGGAGTCACTACGAGTACTGGTAAGGTACACATCAATTACATGTATATCAAATATACCTTTGGCGTTGCCGGCCTTCTTGTCCGCTAAGTATTTGGGGCAGTTCCGTTTCCAGTGACCCTTCCCTTTGCAATAAAAGCACTCCGTCTCAGGCTTGGGTCCATTCTTTGGCTTCTTCCCGGCAGCTTGCTTGCCGGGCGCGGCAACTTCCTTGCCGTCCTTCTTGAAGTTCTTTTTACCCTTGCCTTTCTTGAACTTAGTGGTTTTATTGACCATCAACACTTGATGCTCCTTCTTGACTTCTACCTCCGCTGATTTCAGCATTGAGAACAACTCAGGAATGGTCTTTTGCATCCCCTGCATGTTGAAGTTCATCACAAAGCTCTTGTAGCTTGGTGGAAGCGACTGGAGGATTCTGTCAATGACCGCATCATCCGGGAGATTAACTCCCAGCTGAGACAAGCGGTTATGTAACCCAGACATAGTGAGTATGTGCTCACTGACAGAACTATTTTCCTCCATCTTACAGCTGAAGAACTTATCGGAGACTTCATATCTCTCGATCCGGGCATGAGCTTGAAAAACCATTTTCAGCTCTTCGAACATCTCATATGCTCCATGTCTCTCAAAACGCTTTTGGAGCCCCGGCTCTAAGCTGTAAAGCATGCCGCACTGAACGAGGGAGTAGTCGTCAACACGTGTCTGCCAAGCGTTCATAACGTCTTGGTTCTGTGGGACGGGTGGATCACCTAGCGGTGCTTGTAGGACATAATCTTTCTTGGCAGCTATGAGGATGATCCTCAGGTTCCGGACCCAGTCCGTATAGTTGCTGCCATCGTCTTTCAACTTGGTTTTCTCTAGGAACGCGTTGAAGTTGAGGACTACGTTGGCCATTTGATCTACAAGACATATTGCAAAGATTTTAGACTAAGTTCATGATAATTAAGTTCATCTAATCAAATTATTAATGAACTCCCACTTAGATTAGACATCCCTCTACTCATCTAAGTATTACATGATCCGAGTTGACTAGGCTGTGTCCGATCATCACGTGAGACGGACTAGTCAACGTCGGTGAACATCTTCATGTTGATCGTATCTCCTATACGACTCATGCTCGACCTTTCGGTCTTCTGTGTTCCGAGGCCATGTCTGTACATGCTAGGCTCGTCAAGTTAACCCTAAGTGTTTTGCATGTGTTCCGAGGCCATGTCTGTACATGCTAGGCTCGTCAACACCCGTTGTATGTGAACGTAAGGATCCATCACACCCGATCATCACGGCGTGCTTAGAAACGACGAACTTTAGGAACGGTGCACAGTTAGGGGAGAACACTTCTTGAAATTGTTATGAGGGATCATCTTATTTACTACCGTCGTTCTAAGTAAACAAGATGCAAAACATGATAAACATCACATGTAATCAAATAATTAACGTGACATGATATGGCCAATATCACATAGCTCCTTTGATCTCCATCTTGGGGCTCCATGATCATCTTGTCACCGGCTTGACACCATGATCTCCATCATCATGATCTCCATCATCGTGTCTCCATGAAGTTGCTCGCCAACTATTACTTCTACTACTATGGCTAACGCGTTTAGCAATAAAGTAAAGTAATTTACATGGCGTTCCTCGATGACACGCAGGTCATATAAAAGAATAAAGATAACTCCTATGGCTCCTGCCGGTTGTCATACTCATCAACATGCAAGTCGTGATTCCTATTACAATAGCATGAACATCTCATACATCACATATAGATCATTCATCATTCATCACAACTTTGGCCATATCATATCACAAACCACTTGCTGCAAAAACAAGTTAGACGTCCTCTAATTGTTGTTGCAAGTTTTACGTGGCTGAATTAGGGTTCTAGCAAGAACGTCTTCTTACCTACGTTAAAGCCACAACGTGATTTGTCAACTTCTATTTACCCTTCATAAGGACCCTGTTCATCGAATCCGCTCCAACTAAAGTGGGAGAGACAGACACCCGCCAGCCACCTTATGCAACTAGTGCATGTTAGCCGGTGGAACCGGTCTCACGTAAGCGTACGTGTAAGGTTGGTCCGGGCCGCTTCATCCCACAATACCGCTGAAGCAAGAAAAGACTAGTAACGGCAGGAAAGTTGACAAATCTACGCCCACAACAAATTGTGTTCTACTCGCGCAAGAAGAACTACGCATAGACCTAGCTCATGATGCCACTGTTGGGGAACGTAGCAGAAAACAAAAAATTTCCTACTCGTTTCACCAAGATCCATGTAGGAGTTCATCTAGCAACGAGCCATCGGATGCATCTACATACCTTTGTAGATCGCGTGCGGAAGCGTTCAAAGAACGGTGATGATGTAGTCGTACACGACGTGATCCAAATCACCGATGACCAAGCGCCGAACGGACGGCACCTCCGCGTTCAACACACGTACGGGATGGGAGACGTCTCCTCCTTCTTGATCCAGCAAGGGGGGAGGAGAGGTTGATGAAGATCCAGCAGCACGACGGCGTGGTGGTGGATGCAGGGCGTCACAGTAGCAGGGCTTCGCCTATACTACGAGAGGGACACGTAACGGGGAGAGAGGGAGGCGCCAGGGGCTGGGGTATGAAGTCCCTCCTCTCCCCCACTATATATAGGGGTGCCAAGGGGGGGGGGCGCCGGCCCTAGTAGATGGATCTACTAGGGGGGGCGGCGGCCTAGGGTGGGGGGCTTGCCCCCCAAGCAAGGGGTCGCCCCCTCTAGGGTTTCCCCTCCAACCCTAGCCGCATGGGCCCTTGGGGGGTGGCTCCCCAGCCCACTATGGGCTGGGTTCCC
This sequence comes from Triticum urartu, assembly GCF_003073215.2. Lineage (NCBI taxonomy): Eukaryota > Viridiplantae > Streptophyta > Magnoliopsida > Poales > Poaceae > Triticum > Triticum urartu. The sequence goes on from NC_053026.1 coordinate 25,386,014, forward strand.
TCCCACTTCAGCCCATGGGGCCCCTCGGGATAGGTGGCCCCACCCGGTGGACCCCCGGGACCCTTCCGGTGGTCCCGGTACAATACCGGTGACCCCGAAACTTGTCCCGATGGCCGAAACAGCACTTCCTATATATAATTCTTTACCTCCGGACCATTCCGGAACTCCTCGTGACGTCCGGGATCTCATCCGGGACCCCGAACAATATTCGGGTTACTGCATATACATATCTTCACAACCCTAGCGTCACCGAACCTTAAGTGTGTAGACCCTACGGGTTCGGGAGGCAAGCAGACATGACCGAGACGACTCTCCGGTCAATAACCAACAGCGGGATCTGGATACCCATGTTGGCTCCCACATGCTCCACGATGATCTCATCGGATGAACCACGATGTCGAGGATTCAATCAACCCCGCATGCAATTCCCTTTGTCAATCGATATGTTACTTGCCCGAGATTCGATCGTCGGTATCCCAATACCTCGTTCAATCTCGTTACCGGCAAGTCACTTTGCTCATGCCATAATGCATGATCCCGTGACCAGACACTTGGTCACTTTGAGCTCATTATGATGATGCATTACCGAGTGGGCCCAGTGATACCTCTCCGTCATACGGAGTGACAAATCCCAGTCTTGATCCATGTTAACCCAACAGACACTTTCGGAGATACCCGTAGTCTACCTTTATAGTCACCCAGTTACGTTGTGACGTTTGGTATACCCAAAGCACTCCTACGGTATCCGGGAGTTACATGATCTCATGGTCTAAGGAAAAGATACTCTGACATTGGAAAACTCTAGCAAACGAACTATACGATCTTGTGCTATGTTTAGGATTGGGTCTTGTCCATCACATCATTCTCCTAATGATTTGATCTCGTTATCAATGACATCCAATGTCCATAGTCAGGAAACCATGACTATCTGTTGATCAACGAGCTAGTCAACTAGAGGCTTACTAGGGACATGTTGGTGTCTATTATTCACACATGTATTACGATTTCCGGATAACACAATTATAGCATGAATAAATACAATTATCATGAACAAGGAAATATAATAATAATGCTTTTATTATTGCCTCTAGGGCATATTTCCAACAGGTACTTGATGGCATGGAGATCATTTCCACGAGCCATATGGATATGGAGGATAAAGTCCTCAATCCAGACCCAGGGTCTATGGCCCCATCGTACGCCTCTATGTTCACTGGTTTGAATCCTTCTGGGAATTCGTGATCCTGCACCTCATCGGTGAAACATAGGGGGTGTGCGGCACCCCTATATTTGGATGTATCATGGCGTTCGCACGGTTGTAGTATTCGATTTTGATTGTGTGCCGGAGCGCGCTTCCTAGATCCATAAATGGATCTGGTCATACAGGATTTTTGGCACAAGTCCTCACGTAGATCGTGAGTTGACTTATGTGCGACCTTGTTAGCCGCTCTATCGCGGTTACACGGTGGTTGATCCGGCCGGTTGGCATTTTATTTTTCGGCTGTATGGGCTCTAAGGCCTCATCGTTGAATTCGGGTAATAGCTTATGCTTTGGATAGCTCTTTGTGTGGTAACCTCCACCATACTTTTCTTCATTCTCGAGCACTTTGTTCCACCTGTTGTTGAGCGTATTCTGTTCGGCCTTAAGCCTTTGCTTCTGCTTCTTCAGACTCCTCGCTGTGGCAATAAGCCTTCTACGGAGGTTCTCTTGCTCCAAGTTCGTTTCCGGGATGATGTGTGTATCTTCGTCCGGACTGTTTTCCTCCCCATAGGGGGTTTGATGAGGTTTATGCTTGGCATCGCCGTGTTCAGATGTTGGATCCGTACTATGTTCGCCGTTTGCAGCTTCATCGTGCTCTGCCGCTGGGGGAATGTGGTCGTCGTTTCCTCTGGAGTCGACTGGAGTGTTATTTTCTGTTGCGCTGTTATCGCTGTTTTTGCCAAGGCGGGATTTGGAGCGGCTCCTACGCCGACGCTTTGTTTGCATCTTGGAGGGGTCTTCCTCCGCTATCTCCTCCCGTTCCTCATCATCGTTTTCTTTGGGTGTATCGACCATGCATATGTCATGTGATGAAGTGGCTGTCCAGTGCCCTGTGGGCACTAGTTCCTGTTCCTCTCCTGCATCGTCGTTCATGCCGTCGATGTCTGCGGAGTCGAAATCGAGCATGTCGGTTAGATCGTCGACAGAGGCTACAAAGCGGGTGGTGGGTGGGCAGCGAATTTCTTCGTCGTCCGCATCCCATTCTAGCCGGACATAGTTCAGCCAAGGTTCTCCTGACAAGGAGAGATACTTTAATGAATTTAGCACATTGCCGAAAGGCAAGTGCTGAAAGATAACCGCGGAGGTGAACTCCATGATCGGCGCCCAATCGGATTTGATAGGCACGGATGCAGGCGGCTCGGAGTCCATGGCCGGAGACGAATCCAGTGGTTCGGCAACACGGCTCTCGTAAGGGGTGAAGTCGATATCCGGCTCCATCGCCACTAAGAGTGCGGCCTCCATGGCGGGGTCCATCCCTCCATCGTCGGATGGCGCAATTTTCTCTGGATTGAAGGCCGGAGTAGTTGCAGATGCGATCTCCCGAACACTGTCTGACGGGAGAGTTACGTCATGCTCATCGTGATTGTGCGGTGCACCTGACATGGGCTCAAATCCGTCGAAGATCAAGTCTCCGCGGATGTCGGCAGTGTAGTTTAAGTTTCCGAACCTGACCTGATGGCCAGGGGCGTAGCTCTCGATCTACTCCAGATGGCCAAGCGAATTGGCCCAGAGTGCGAAGCCGCCGAATACGAAAATCTGTCCGGGGAGGAAAACCTCACCCTGGACCGCATCATTATCGATGATCAAAGGGGCCATCGAGCCTTATGGTGAAGGCAGAGTGGAACTCTCAATGAAAGCACCAATGTCGGTGTCAAAACCAGCGGATCTCGGATAGGGGGTCCCGAACTGTGCGTCTAAGGCGGATGGTAACAGGAGGCAGGGGACATGATGTTTACCCAGGTTCGGGCCCTCTCGATGGAGGTAAAACCCTACGTCCTGCTTGATTGATCTTGATGATATGAGTATTACAAGAGTTGATCTACCACGAGATCGTAGAGGCTAAACCCTAGAAGCTAGCCTATGGTATGATTGTCTGTTGTCCTACGGACTAAACCCTCCGGTTTATATAGACACCGGAGGGGCCTAGGGTTACACAGAGTCGGTTACAAGGGAGGAGATCTACGTATCCGTATTTCCAAGCTTGCCTTCCACGCCAAGGAAAGTCCCATCCGGACATGGGACGAAGTATTCAATCTTGTATCTTCATAGTCCAACAGTCCGACCAAAGGATATAGTCCGGCTGTCCGGAGACCCCTAATCCAGGACTCCCTCAGGGACGCTCCTCGGTTCTTCCGAACTGTTCTTCGTCTTCAGTCATCGGTCTTGAAAACTGGTTCAACAAATCTTCCCATCTTCTATCTTGAGGATTGTCAAGCTAAATCTGAAGATCTCACACGTCGGGTATCCGAAGAGCCCTTTAAGTCTTCGGCCTTTATCAATGACTTGTTATTTTTATGCCACACCTCGGGTTTGAAGTTGTTCCCGGGCGGCAGTGTCCTCTTGCGTCCGAGCTCCAATGCCTGACTATATTCGAGGTATCTTTTGCAGACGAGCACCAACGCCAGACCGCTTCTGAGCACCAACGCCAGACCGCTTCTGAGCTCCAACGCCGGAATGTATCCGAGCTCCAACACCGGACTATGTCCAAACTCCAATGCCGGACTATATTCAAGGTATCATAGATCACCTTGGTTCAAAAAAGTTGAAGGAGTTTAGCCGAGCTTAATGCCGGAAATGCCCTCTATGGAGCCAGCCACTTGCATCCGAGCTTTATGCCGGACTGCTTCCGAGGTGGTGCACAACCCCGACTGCGGGCCGATTTTTTGTCAATATTTTTTATTGGTGCAATTTATTCTCTGCCGAGATATAAAGCCAGTAGCCCTCAAGGTGTGTATCGGTCTAAAACCCGTGATGCACCTGAAGGATGACATAAGACCGCTGATCCCAGTAGCCCCTGAGACTCAGGGTGATTCACAAAACCGGCCTGAGGATCAACTCCTAGCTCGGCAGAATACTTCGCGACACAAAAAGCAGTGTGCAAATTCCTCGAGACTTAGGTTGGGTGTGGCCGACGAACCTGAGGATCATAATCTCCATGAAAGCTATATTGCACTTTAAATTTTCTGCATTGCATTGTCAATGCAGTAGCCCTCGAGACACTGGTCGGGTGGCAACACCAGATCAGGGGATCGATACGCCCCTTTCAATATTAGTGAATGATAAGCCCGAAGCCCAGTAGCCCCCGAGCTTTAATGTGGGCACGGGTGGCCAAATTAAGGATCGATATCCAGAGTAAAACCACAAATTATGTGTAATGATTCTATGTATCCAAGTACTTTACATCACTAATGCTCGGATCCACATTGTACAAAACTTTGTTGACCAACCATCGGCTTCAACCTCCTCGGCCAGAAGCCGGGGAGTATTTGTCCTACTTTATAAAGCCGTTATAAGGGCAAAGATTTATGGAAAACAAGGCAATCCGGCCATACGGTTTTACAAACAAAGGTATGCAGAGAGATATGTTATATTACTTAATGTAGGAAACATCTTCCAAGGAAAATAGTCCCGCTGTCGGTTCCTTTCTTTGGGTCATCATGCTTATCATGATCATGAAACCTCACCTCCGATAAATGTGGGAGGAAAATATTGAGGATTTAGTTCGGGGAAAGTTCCCGAACTCTGTGGTATTAATGAACCAAAAAATTTACTTCTGCCGTTGCCGACCAATGTGATCCTTTAAGATCGCTAGCTTTCGGCTTCACCCAGTCTGAGGTACTAACTCGGATGACCCGGTAGTAACAATCACAGAGGTGCTCCATTTACCGCCTAGCCGAACAATCAAGAACGTAGGGGTAAGAACAGGAGCTAGGCAACCCAGCTTGGCAAAAATCTTAAGTCAAGTTGATGCATATTTATGGCTTTATAACGATGATTACGGAAGGCAGCCCTTGTATATGAAATACAAATGACGATGATATGTTTATTTTGACTTTGTTGCAATCGTTTATCAGTTGAAAGTGGCCCATCATCGGCTTCTACCCCTTTGTAGATACTACGTAGGGTGTCAATAACAAGACAACCCTTAGCCGACGTCTCGGTGCCCGAAGGCAGTTGTGTTAGCGGAAACGAGGCAATCAGATATGCGGGCTTTATAACTTTCACTTAGTCATAGGAGCTTTAAACTGGGGAAGCTAGCTATGGGCCCCCGGTTAGTGTTCGGCGACATCCGAGGTCAAGCCGTAAACACTTCGGCCAATGTTATGAACGGCCCGTCATTTAACACAGTCATCGGATCGCTGACCAGTTTACACTTATTGTGACAGTAGTTTTCGGCTTTCTCCACTGAGGTGCTTAACCATGTGAGCTGGAAGCACAATCGCAGTGGTTCTCCCTTTGCACACCTAGCCGAACAAAGCGGAATGTAGGGGAAAAGCACAGGAGCCAGGCAACCCAACTATTTGACCGAAGACACAATTTGAAACTGATGCATATATAGCAATATCCGAGAATGTTTTTGTCGAATCTCTAAAGGTGTCCGGCGTTGCACTGCGAGACTTATGCTAAAAACACACAAATAGTTTCAAAGTGCCATAAGCTTGGAAAACCAAAATGCGTCAGTAAAAACTTGACGTTCGAACAAGATCAAGTGTTCGGTGCCAATCCAAAAATTGGAAAAAAGAAAAAATTGTGCTTCTGCCGTGGTTTAACATGACACACCCGATCTCAACACTTCAAGCGGGCCAGCCTACGGCTTCGAGCTCCTTATCCCAAAGGCGGAGTACTTCTTCGAGGACAGTTTAGCGAACTAAACTCGAGCGGCTTTTTAGAGAGAGGACAGGCTATCCGGCTATTGACCATACACTCGAGTCGAAAAAGGAGCGGTAGAAAAAGACTTTGCAACGACCAAAAAGGAAACACATTTACTATAAAACAACTCATATAAATTTTAAGAGCCCCCAAGTGACTTGGGTAAAAGAATTTTATGTATAATGATTGTATGTACCGATGTACTTATATCATATCTGTGTTCACCCGAACTTTAAACGCGTCTCAACCGACCGTCAGCTTCTCCCTCTTCGGTCAAGGACCGAAAAGTGTCATGTACTCCACCTGTCAAAAGCATCGACGGTGTTTCCGATAACCAGGCAATCAGGCCATAAGGCTATAACAGACAAAGCGCGCTCAGGGAACTTATGTTGTATTACTAACAAAGTGTAAGAAGCATCTTCGAAGAAAATAGTACCTCCACCGATACCTTTCTTCGCTTGCTCATTGTTACTATGAGACTTGTGCAATAGATTTTTTGTACTCATGAGTTCTGTTGTGTGCCGACCATTATTGAAAACAATAAGAGCGCTAGCTTTCGGCTTCACCCAGTCTGAGGTACTAACTCGGATGACCCGGTAGTAACAATCTCAGAGGTGCTCCCTTTACCGCCTAGCCGAACAATTGGGAACATAGGGGTAAGCACATGAGCCAGGCAACCCATCTTGCGAAACACTTAAGTCAACATGGTGCATATTGTGGCGTAATACACGAACAAGGAACGAAGCCGTACAAGTATAATCATATGCAAGAGGAAAGGCTTCCTAAAGGAAGCCCCCAAGTAAGCGGGGTATTTAAATTTTCTTGCAACAAACAATGTTTTGACAAAGAAAGTATTTCGCAAATGACTTTTTGTCAAAAAATCATAATGCTTGGTCGAACCGAACGAAATTTAAAACTAAAGGTTTTTAATCATGGAAACGACTTAGCTGGTTAATGTGATCGGTGTCGATGCATGGTCCGAGCTTACTGCGGGACAAGGTCCCAACCCCCAAGCCGGTCTCGAGGTGGCGGAGCGAAGAGCTCGGCACTCCCAAGTGGTGACATAGCACGGCCAATGCAGGCCGGCAGTGTGACACCGAGTCCTCGGCATGGCTTAATGAAGTAATGACGAAGCCCTCGGTCCAGCCGAGGTGACGTGGTACGTCGGTACGTCGAGGTGACATCGCTGCCCGACCCGTATCCTTTACACTCGATGAGGTAGAGCTCTCTCAGTGATGCTGAAGTCCTTGAGGGAACTGAACATGTCGGTATGGCAATTCGACCAACAAGGTGATCACACGAGCCAATTTATACCGATTGGGACAATGACGTCGGCTTGCCAAAGTGACCATGTGACGTAGTCAAAGTCGACCACCTGCACACATAAAATAGTGTAGTCCAAAAAGGATAATTGCTTTTCGCAAAAATAATTTATTGAAAGAGATGTAGTCTGGCGCCAAAGTCAATGTCGATGCAGGGCATCTGCGTGACGCGGTGAAGGCGTGGCAAAACCTGACTTCACAGGCCGGTCTGAGTTCCGGATGCGGCATTCACCGAACTGTATACGGAAACTGACCGAACCATCATGTGACCGTTGTTAATGCGGCCACCATTTGACAGACCTATGAATAGATGATGAAACAAACCATAGTAATAATTCCTTGGGAAAAATAAACCCAAGCAAGAAGAAAAAAATACTAGGATTAATAGCACCTGGTTTATCTATTGTAGCAATCTGGAGAAAGATTACTCTCAAAATTGGGACTCGATCCGCACACTCATTGCCTGATGGGTGATGAAGCGGTGGCATGGCGATGCTGGCAAAGGTTGGCTTGCCGAGGCAAAGCCCGTGGTCCAGCTAATGTGGTGAAGTTGCTCGGCCGGTGACGTCAAAGTCTCCAAAGTAAGTTGATGAAGAGATGGCGAAGCCCTCGGTTTAGCCGAGGAGATGGAGCAGGTCGGTAAGGAGACATTGCAGCTGCCATGTCAGCCGAGGTGTTGAAGTAGTTCAGCGTGATGGACATTGGCTTGAAGAAGCAACAGTGTGGCCACGCCGACGCAGGTCGTAACTTGTGACGTAGTCAATGCCGGCTTGATGAACTGACCATGCGGCGATGCATGTGTGCCCGCTCCGTGTAGTCCGTGGAGCGGCGATGTTGGTGATGATTTATCCTTGGTGATTCCGAACTCTTGTTCGGTCGCCGTGATGATGATCCGAAGAAGTTGAGCTCGGCTCAAAAAGCAACGACATGTCTAGCGCAGGTCGGCAGTCGAGGATTAATATTGCCGGATTGGTTTGACACCAGCATGATGGTGAAGATTACCTCAGAGGAGGCTTAAAATTTTATGGGAACGTGTGTAAAAACAACGTACAATACCCTAGAAGAAAATTCCTTGAAGAAGGTTGTCCAATATCATGTTCATAAAGAAACATGAATTCGGGTCGGATCCGTATTCGTGCAGGAAACAGATCCGAAAATTGGTCCACTCATCAGAAGGTTCCTGGAGTTTGAACCGTCGGATTGAGCTGAAATTTTGAGGGGTGGTAGATATGGGAATTCCGCAGCCGACGAACGGTTGGATCTTCTAGAGGACCTCCGAGCTGGGCTCTGGAGACCATGCCCTAAACTCGTCCAGATTCCCGTCCAGATTTGACAGGGCTCTGGTATATCATAGATTGCCGGAGATTCCCCTATCAGAACTCGACGAAATTTTGCATAGTTGTTGTAGACTCAATTCCGCACAATTTCGTCAAAGGAATCATCAAAGCGATGCTCGAGGAGGTGGTGGCAGCGGACACAAGTTCGTTGTTCGAAAAAACAGCACGGTCGCCTGAGGGCAATGTTGACGTTGAGCCCCCGAGCTCCATGGATGATTCCTCCATGATCTTGATAGAGATCGGAGTTGATGTTGATGAAGGCCCCTATCCGAACATGACGATCGGAGATGGAGCGCGGTCCTCGGTCGAGCCAAGGGGACCAGTCAAGCCGGCGACGAAGATGCCGACATCGCAGTTGATCTGCGGGCGAGCCATTGATCCTTTGCAGATCACACAGCGGAACTCCCAATGAAAGCACCATTGTTGGTGTCAAAAGCGGCAGATCTCAGGTAGGGGGTCCCAAGTTGTGTATCATGGATCGATGGGTAACAGGAGACAGGGGACACGATGTTTACCCAGGTTCGGACCCCTTGATGGAGGTAAAACCCTACGTCCTGCTCTTGTTTATATTGATGGAGTATCAAGTACAGAGTTGATCTACCTCGAGATCATATGTTGTGGTCTAAAACCTAAGGGTATGATGAATAGTATCATAATAATCTATTGACTAGCCTGTCATCGGCTTATATAGCATACCAGAGGCCTAGGATAACAAGAGTCCTGGTCGAATACGTCGGTGGAGAGGTGTCCTTGTCTTGATCACCAAGTCTTGTGGAATCTTCCTCGTATATGTCATCGGCTGTCCGAACTGGCCCATGAGTAAATGGCCATGGGGGTCCTCGGCCCAATACAACTGACCGGGAGATGATATGGTGAGTACCCCCTAGTCCAGGACACCGTCAGTGTTCAAACAGGCCGGCAAGTTAAATGACGAACATGAGGAGAAATGGTCGCCCAGTGAGGATGACGACGAGGAACCTCGCACACCGAAAACAGGGAGTCGGTAGAAATTTCCCCCCGAAGTCAAAACAGTGAACATGATATACGCACACATATCTCCAAGAGGGAGCGCAAGCGCGCGCTAAGGGACGTCTATGCAATAGAGCCAGTCGCCCCAAAATTCAACCCCTGGTCGGCTTGTTCGATCACCTTCGATCGCAGGGACCATCCGACCAGTATCCGTCATGGAGGTTCGGCCGCATTAGTCCTCGATCCAATCATCGATGGATTCCACCTTACGCGAGTCCTCATGGACGGCGGCAGCAGCCTTAACCTACTCTATCAGGACACAGTCAGCAAGATGGGTATTGATCCGTCAAGAATCAAGCCCACTAAGACTACCTTTAAAGGAATGATACCCGGTGTAGAGGTCCCCTACACGAGCTCAATCACATTAGAAGTGGTCTTCGGCTCGCCGGACAACTTCCGCAGCGAAGACTTGATCTTCGATATCATTCCCTTCCGCAGTGGTTACCACGCACTGCTCGGACAAACCGCGTTCGCTCGTTTCAATGCAGTCCCGCACTACGCCTATCTCAAACTCAAGATGCCCGGACCACACTGAGTTATAACAGTAAATGGAAACATGGAACGCTCCCTTCACACTGAGGAGCACATCGCGGCCCTAGCAGCAGAAATACAGGGTGGCCTAATCAAGCTAGCTATTACGTTGGCGGCCAAGTCCTCGGACACTGTCAAACGAGTCCGGACTACCCCACCATACGACAGTCCAGCTCGTCAGGAGCTCGATTAGCAATTTAGCCTCCATCTCATCCCCTACTGAATTGTGGCATGTGTACCACACGTACATAATTACGCACTAAAATACCATGGGAAAAGATGGAGGCATAATAAGGACAATGTCTGCAATATGACACTTACATTTCCTTTTTCTTCTTTCCTTTTTTTGTTTTTCTTTTCTTTTTATTTCATCCAGGTCCCTCGCAACCCACATCACCCTTTCGACGGTACCAAGGCCTCTTTCCATGGCCTATTATAAAAACACTGGTTGATGATCCTCTCGAAGGACAATACACCAAGGAGAAAAGCAGCATAGACACGTGCCAGAGTACCTAAAGGATCCTTAAAGATCACCTCGTCCGCTTTTAGGACGCATGCATGGTTTCCCCTTGTGTTCGGAATGTAAAATAGCCTTGTTGCTTATTGCACTATTAGTATCAATACATTTTGATGTGTCAATCAGACTATAATGGAAATAGTTTTTAGCGCAAATCTACATGGCGTCGGCTCATCTCTTAACATATGTTTCCCTATTTTTTTCTTCTGATTATCATGTACACCTCGGTATGGCCTAAATTGCCAGGGGCTTTATTAAACTGCGTACATCTTTTAAATATTAAAAAGTCCTAACACTTTAATAGTGCAATTCGGCGTCCCGAATATAGCATTATATGCATCGGCTCTGACTCATGTCTTTGGTCAATAGTTGGGTTGCCCGGCTCCTGTGCTTGCTACCTTACATTCCGTCTGATCGGCTAAGGTAGTAAAGGGAGAACTACTGCGATTGTGTTTCTGGTTCACCTGGACAAACACCTCAGTAGAGAAAGCCAAAAACTGACTGTCATGATGCGGCGAGAGCTGGTCAGCTATTCGGCAACTAAGTACAAATCTCTAGCAATCTTTTCTGCATTATGCGATAGGCCGGCCTCCACCCGGTCGAGCATTCACAGCACCCGAGTTCAGATAATCGAACAATACTAGGGGCTACGCCCGCTCCCCCATTATAAACTCCTATGGCTAAGTGAGGGCGATATAGCCGCATAGTCCGATTGCCTAGTTCTCCGCACTAACACCTCCTTCACGGACCAATACGTTGGGTCAAGTGTGTTTAAGTGTTTGTCCCGAACACCCCTGTACTACCTACGTGGGGGCTGAAGCCAACGACTGGCCAACTCTCAGATATCAAAGACAGCCTCACAGGAGGAGATATTTTAAAAATTAAAATAAACGATATATCATACATAAGCATTGTCTCATGACACATGATTGGACAACATAAATAAATTCATTGAAAAATAATGTCCTTCGAACATTGACCCTCTATAATGCGGGCTCCTTTCAAGACATCATAAAAGTAACGCTTCGGCGTGCGATGCTCTTTTCCAATGGGCGGTCCCTCGGTTGCAAGCTTGATGGCGTCCATCTTCGCCCATTACACCTTGACACGGACGAAGGCCATCCGCGCACCTTCAATACAGGCCGACTGCTTCACGGCATCAAGCCGAGGGCAGGCGCTGACCAGCTGCTTGACGAGACCGAAGTAGCTACTGGGCATGGGTTCAGCGGGCCAAAGACAGATTATCAAATCCCTCATGGCCAATTCAGCCACCCTATGCAGTTCAGTCCATTGCTTCAGCTGATTGCTGAGGGGCGGATGCTCTGGTGCAAGGTACTGCAACCAGAACAGCTTCCCCATTGAGCTCCCCTCTTCGGCCCAGAAGAACTCCGCGGCATCAGCAACACTCCGGGGCAGGTCCGCAAACACTCATGGAGAACTCCAAATTCGGGTTAGAAAGATATACCTTTTCTTCACAAATTTGCTCTGCATGTTAAAGGCCTTACCTGCCGCAATTTGCTTTGCCTCTTGGATCTCCCGGACAGCGCTTTGGGCTTCGGCTCGGACTTCTTGCGTGCTTTGGAGAGCCTTAGCAAGTTCGGAGTTATGCTCCGAACTCTTGCGCTCTAAGGATTCACATTTGCCTATGGCATCCTTGAGCTCCTGCTTGACTTCGTCCACTCGCGATTCATGTTTAAGGCGGGAGGCTCACTCCTCCTCCGTCTCCTTCCTGGCCTCGGCCAGCGCACTCTTGAGGGCCTCGACCTCAGATGTGTCAGCTGCAAACATAATTATGAAACTCATTGAGATACTACATCATAGCTGGCATCGTTTCAAGACGTGCTTCGATTATACCTTGCTTTTCTTCTAGCTTCTGCCTTAGCTCGGATGCTTCGGCGGCATGGGAAGCTGACGCCTCCTTCGCAGCTTGCTTGTTCAAATAGATGTGTGCATAAGTCTCCTGCATGAGTTAGTAGATCCTCTGTTCGGTTTTCTTTTCGAACACCGAACAGAGTTTTAGGGGCTACTATCTATATGCAGGCATTCTTCTAAAAGACACTGTAAAACACATACCTCAAAGCCCCTTAAAAGGCTGGTTTAGGCTTCGCTCAGTCCGCTTTTTGCGGACTGGACCTTTTCAATCACCATACCCATAAGGGTACAATGTTCTTCCACAATGGTGGCGCTTTGAAGCGCTCTCACCAAAGTGTCCGGCGCCTCCGCACTGACAGAGGTCACTAGTATAGTAGGCGCGCCCCCTTCTCGCGAAGAGGGTTGCTCCCCTGACTCTGGAACCGTGTGGGTTTCCGGAATGACATTTGGTTGGGGGCCAAAGTGGACATGGCCCCCGTCTCCTGTCTCCATGGGGGTCGGTTCCCCCATGTTCTTGGCAGTTGTCGGTGTCAAAACCGGCGGATCTCGGGTAGGGGGTCCCAAACTGTGCGTCTAGGATCAATGGTAACAGGAGACAGGGCACACAATGTTTACCCAGGTTCAGGCCCTCTCTATGGAGGTAAAACCCTACGTCCTGCTTGATTGATATTGATGAATATGAGTGTTACAAAAGTGGATCTACCACGAGATCGTAATGGACAAACCCTAGAAGTCTAGCCTATGTGGGTATGGTAATGAATATATGTGGTGTCCTTTTCGGACTATCCCCTTCGGTTTATATAGACACCGAGGGGATATAGGGTTTACATGGAGTCGGTTACATAAGAAGGAATCTTCGGTCGCCAAGCTTGCCTTCCACGCCAAGTAGAGTCCAATCCGGACATGGTGTAGTCTTCGGCCTTCATGTCTTCACAGCCCATCAATCCGGCCCATAGATAACAGGTCGGACGCCCGAGGACCCCTTAGTCTAGGACTCCCTCAGTAGCCCCTGAACCTGGCTTCAATGAAGAGGAGTCCGGCATGCCGATTGTCTTCGGAATTGCAAGGCGGGTTCCCCTTTCTCCGAACTCCAAGATAGTCTTCGGATGCAATGATGGTATCTGGACCTGTCACACACACAACCGCAAAGAGAATATAATATTTGCACGAATCTAATCTGTTGATAGCTTTTTTCCAACATGACATCACGTCTATCTGGTTATAATTTTGAACCGTTTTTCTTCAGCCAATCCACGCTACAAGGCGTGGTTGCTACCGGCACGTCTTGTCAAAACAGAGATCGTGTCCCCTTATTGTGGGATTCTCATCAATGCGGGCATGGGTAACTCAACCGTGTTGTTTATACAGTCCTAGGGAACATGCGAATCCTCAGGCAAGTGAGGAGGCGTTTAATATTTACTGCCTTTATAAGGGGATAAGGATTCCCTCTTCCTTTCCTCACATTCTTTCTCTGCCTCCGCCTTTTCGATCTCAAGCACCAACGCCCAAGCTCTCATCTCCTTTCCACTCAAGCAACCATGTCCGGATCTGGTGGTCAGGGCAAGTGGATGGTCTCCTCCGTCAAGGAGGAGGACATTACTAAGCTCCGAGCGGCCGGATATTTGGCGACGGAGATCGCCCATCGTCTGCCAGCCAAGGGATAAGTTGTCCCCACGCCGGAGCCCACAGAGAGGGTGGTATTCATCCCCCATTTCTTCCACAGGCTAGGGTTTCCAGTCCACCCTTTCGTCCGCGGGATGATGTATTACTACCGGATAGATTTCCATGATTTGTCCCCAAATTCCTTCCTCAACATCTTGGTGTTCATCGTTGTGTACGAGGCTTTCCTCCGCATCCATCCCCAGTTCGGGCTGTGGCTCAAAGTCTTCAACATGAAGCCGAAGGTGGTGGAGGGACAGCACACAGAGTGCGGAGGGGCCATGGTGAGCAAGCTATCCAACATCTCATGGCCCGAAGTCACCTTTGTTGATACAGTAAAGGAATGGCAGAAGCAATGGTTCTATATTACAGAGCCTCGCGGCACCACCTGGGCCGCTACTGCTGAATTCCGCTCCAGCGCTCCCATGCGACTCACCTCTTGGGTCGAGAAGAGTCCAGACTGGTGTGCACCCGACGAGCTGATAGCGCTGCAAATGCGCGTTCAAAGCATGGTGACCAAGGACATCAAGCTCGTCGACGTTATCCAGGTGATGCTAATCCGCCGGATTCTTTCGTCCCAGCGCCACAGCCACCCTTTATGGGAATTCAATTCGAAGAAGCACCGGACCCTGAAAAGGCTCTTCGATACTTCGCATGAAGGGGCCTAGAAGTTGCTCTTTGTCGGTGTCAAAACCGGCGGATCTCGGGTAGGGGGTCCCGAACTGTGCGTCTAGGCCGGATGGTAACAGGAGGCAGGGGACACGATGTTTTACCCAGGTTCGGGCCCTCTTGATGGAGGTAAAACCCTACGTTCTGCTTGATTAATATTGATGATATGGGTAGTACAAGAGTAGATCTACCATGAGATCAGAGAGGCTAAACCCTAGAAGCTAGCCTTTGGTATGATTGTATGTTATGGTTGTTGTCCTACGGACTAAAACCCTTCGGTTTATATAGACACCAGAGAGGGTTAGGGTTACACAAGGTCGGTTACAAAGGAGGAGATATCCATATCCGTATTGCCTAGCTTGCCTTCCACGCCAAGTAGAGTCCCATCCGGACACGAGACGAAGTCTTCAATCTTGTATCTTCATAGTCTAACAGTCCGGCCAATGGAGATAGTCCGGCTGTCCGGAGACCCCCTAATCCAGGACTCCCTCAGTAGCCCCCGAACCAGGCTTCAATGACGATGAGTCCGGCGCGCAGTATTGTCTTCGGCATTGCAAGGCGGGTTCCTCTCCTAATTCTGTGTACATGTCGAAATAATGTCCGGTTTCTTGTGAATGTTGCACTCCTTGGGTTCCATGCTCAATAATGACCACTTTCCACATGTCGAGCGAATGTGAAGAGCCAGGGTGTTTTCACATTTACCCCCCTAGCTGTGTGAATGAGCCACCTATTTAAAAAGGCGAGGATTCAGATCCAAATCACACCATCCTCCCTTGGCGAGCCTTCATCGGAGCGCACCCGACAGAGATCCATTCCATCATGGCCGGTCGACGCAGCTCCTCCTCTCGCACCCCTAGCTCCAAGCCTGGAGATTGGGAGAGATGTTCCATCCTGCATAGCAAATTAGTGATGCTGGTCCCGGTTCGAGCCGGGCTTGCCACCTATAATGGCGGAGAGCAAGCGGAGAGCCTTCCCAATCCCTCCAAGGGAGAGCGGGTTTGCCTTGTCCCTTATTTGGTAAGAGGGCTCGGATTCCCAATTCATCCGTTTCTCCAGGGGCTCCTGGAGTTCTACGGCCTCCAGTTGCACAATCTTACGCCTGCCTCCCTGCTGCATATCGCGGGATTTGTAGCCCTTTGCGAGTTGTGTTTGGGCTGTGAAGCTCATTTCGCTTTGTGGAAGAAACTGTTCTGCCTTGTGCCCCGTTCTCAGAAGGGGTCAATGTATCAAGTGGGCGGAGCTGAGGTGTGGCGTATTGCTGGGACCGGATACCTGTCCGGGACCCCAAAGAAGACGTCCGAAGACTGGCCTTCAGAATGGTTTTATATAGAAGACGTCCCCCTTCCGGATCCTATTCGGATCGGCCTTCCTAAGTTTGATAACACGCATGCCTTCTTTTCAGGAAAAAGAGCACTCGCCGGACTATACCCGGAGAGGCTACCAATCGCGCCTCCACAAGCCAGGCTCCAAGGCCGGATTCGGAGGCGGGAACGAATACAAGGCGTGCGCCGGGTGCTCCTCCGACAAAGGATGAGGATAAACTGTCTGCCACCCATTCCGAGGTGGAAAGTTCCATGAACCACAGGCGTCGCCGGACTGTTCTTCGTGACGCTTGTTTCTCCCAAGAGGCATTGGATGCCTTCAACTCGGGAGATGCTCACCTCCGTGCTGCTTAAAATGGTCTAGCCAGAGCCACGGAGCAGTATGTAAAAGACATACGGGTGAGAAAAATTGATGATTATATATATCAGTAGCCCCTGGGACTTGAAACAGTTAGGATAACTGATTTAAGGATCATTTGTTATGCAGGTTCTTACAGAAAAGAATACTCAACTGTCCGAGGAGCTGGAAGAGTGCAAAGCCCAACTTCAGGCCGCACTGGCCGTAGCAAGGGAGCCCAAAGAGACCCCCTCTGGTAACATATCTTTTGAATGATAAGCATCATATACAATGCGGCGTATATGCGGATCTGACGATAAAATTGCAGATGACGCTTGAGTGAATCCGGATAAGCAACAGCTCATGCGCCAGCTAAAGGCCGGTGAGAACGTGCTTATGAGGGTGAGGCAGGAGAAAAATGATCTCCAAGATGCCAACACCAAGCTGGGCGTGGAACTGCAAGATGTTCGCGCCCAACTGTCGGACTCTGTTAAGGAAAATCGGCGGCTTTGACTCGGCATATTTAGTAAGTGCTTGAACGAACTTTGAAAAAGAGTTCGGCGAGGAAGCTGGCTGACAGAGTTATGTCTGTAGGTATGTTAACAGGTCGTCCTGCTAAGGAAATGCCCGGTTCCACGGGTGACCTTCTTCCCGAGCTCTCACAACTGCACAAACGAGTTCGGCAGGTGATGCAAGGCGTCGCCCAGGCCTTGTGGCCATCCGTTTGCATACCCGAAGGCCTTGGAGAGCTTGCAGAAAAGCTAAAGGGAGTGCGGCGGCGCTTCCTATTATGGAAGATATCGGCCTGCCGTCAGTGCGGCAGGGAAGCCTGGGCGATGGTGAAGACACGTTACACGAAGGCTGACCCGAACCACATGGCCTAAGTCGGACCTATGGGGCCCGATGGGAAGGAGATCCCTGTGAGCTTAGTGTACGGCCAAGTAGAATTGGCCGCAAAGTATTCCCAACAGGACTGTAGACTAGACAGCCTATTGGATGGTATTGAAGAGGAATTCAACAAGTCAAATTGACTATGTAATTTTAAAGTGACATGTATAATGCCTTCTAGCCGGATTGTAGATCGTTTGTCGTGGCGGACCTTTTCGCCTCAACCTCGGGACCCGACAGTCCGGAGTGTATCCGAATACCCTCTCGGTTATGTAAGAACCGGGGCATGCGTCGAGACCAGGCGTAGGGGTCATTAGTGCTTTATCAGACAAGTGCCCAACTAGTTATGTTATATTACATGGGTAGTAAGAAACATCTTCTAGAGAGAATAGTTCCGTTAAGGGTTCCTTTCCCTGGGTAAGCATGCCCTAAAGTGCATGTCCGGACTGCATTAAGAAGCACGGAAAAATCATCTAGGGGCAGATATGGATAATAAAATCATCTTTTGTTCACTGACCGAATATTCCCTTAAGAACGTAGCTTTCGGCTTCACCCAGTCTGAGGTACACGTCCAGCTGACCCGGCGGTAACAATCACAGAGGTGCTCCCCTTATGCCCTAGCCGAATTAACGGGAACGTAGGGCATAAATACAAGAGCCAGGCAACCCAGCTTGGCCAAAACTTAAGTCATATCGATGCATATAATGGTGAAAAAAGGTACATGCGAAAGTATAACACATGTGTTGGGCGTGAGGCCCAGGTAAATAACTTAAGCTTCTGTGAAAGAATCCCCCAGGTATGAACAGTGCGTCTAGCGCATCTGTGATGTATGAGTGAGGCGCAAGGTGACCCTTGAAGGCCTAGAGAAATAAAAGAAAAAAAGCGAAACAGGACAGATGATGCATATGCAGAAAAATGGACAAGAGTGAGGGGACTAACATAAAGTCCGGTGCTAGGCGTAGAATCTTCCGAGCCTGGCTGCGTTCCATGGGTTCGGCTCGAGTAGACTAGTTGATGCATCCCGCAGTCGGTACACTCCACCGGTCAGAACTTGGTCGATAATGAAGGGACCTTCCCATTTGGGCTCGAGCTTGTTCTTTTTCGTATCTGGCAGCCGTAGAACTAGTTCGCCAACGTTATAAGTTTTGGCCCGTACTTCTCTGCTTTGGTATCTGCGAGCCTGTTGCTGGTAAAATGCGGAACGGGCTTTGGCTACATCGCGCTCTTCCTCCAAGGTGTCCAGACTGTCCTGCCGATCGAGCTCAACTTCTCTTTCTTCGTACATGCGCACTCGAGGTGAGTCATGAATTATGTCACAGGGCAGGACTGCCTCTGCGCCGTACACCATATAAAACGGTGTGTATCCGGTACTACGATTCGGCGTGGTCCACAGCCCCCAGAGTACGGAGTCGAGCTCCTCTACCCAGTGTGTGTCAGACTCCGTTAAGGAGCGCACTAATCTGGGTTTAATGCCGCTCATTATAAGACCATTTGCTCGTTCGACTTGACCGTTGGTTTGTGGGTGATAGACTGAAGCATCATCGAGCTTGATGCCCATTTTGCTGCACCAGAGTTTTACCTCGTCGGCCGTGAAGTTCGTACCATTATCAGTGATGATGCTCTGGGGGGCGCCGTAACGGTGTACAACCCCGGATATGAAATCTATCACCGGCCCGGATTCGGCTGTTTTAACCGGTTTAGCCTCTATCCATTTGGTGAATTTATCCACCATGACCAATAAGTATTTTTTCTTGTGGGTTCCCCCTTTAAGGAGTCCAACCATGTCAAGCCCCCAGACCGCGAAGGGCCATGTAATGGGGATTGTTCGGAGGGCGGTGGGTGGCATGTGGCTTTGATTTGCAAAGAGCAGGCAACCGGTGCAACGTTGGACCAAGTCCTGTGCATTTGCCCGGGCCGTTGGCCAATAGAATCTTGTACGGAAGGCCTTGCTTACAAGAGCTCGGGCTGTGGCGTGATGACCGCCGAGTCCGGCATGAATTTCTACCAAAAGGTTCCGCCCTTCCTCTTCGGAGATGCACCTTTGAAGGACTCCGGTAGCGCTTTTTTTGTACAATTCTCCCTCATGGACCCTGTAGGCCTTGGATCGCCGCACTATGCAGCGTGCCTCATTTTGGTCCTCCGGAAGTTACTTCCTAGTTAGGTAGGCCAGGAATGGTTCTGTCCATGGGGCAATAATGGCCATTATTTCGTGGGCTGAATGTGTTATTTCGGTGGCGGAGCCTCCGATTGTGTCAGAGAGTTCGGTATCGGGTATTTTGGCCGGGTCCGGACTGTTGTTACCGGTGTCCCCTTCCCATGCTATAGATGGCTTGAAGAACCGTTCCAGAAATATGTTGGGAGGGACCGCGTCGCGTTTTGCGCCGATGCGGGCGAGGATATCCGCCGCCTGATTGTTTTCCCGAGCCACATGGTGAAATTCGAGCCCCTTGAACCGAGCTGACATTTTTAGGATGGCATTGCAATAAGCTGCCATTTTTGGATCCTTGGCATCGAAGTCTCCATTTATCTGGGATATCGCAAGGTTCAAATCCCCGCGCACCTCTAGGCGTTGAATGCCCATGGATACTGCCATCCGGAGACCATGTAGAAGGGCCTCATATTCGGCTGCGTTGTTGGAGTCCGTATACATTATCTGTAGGACGTATTGAACGGTATCTCCTATTGGGGATTTCAAAACGATGCCAGCCCCCAGACCAGCCAACATTTTCGAGCCGTCGCAGTGCATGATCCAGTTTGAATATGTGACGTACTCTTTAGGGAGTTCGGCTTTCGTCCACTCAGCGATGAAGTCAGCCAAAACTTGTGACTTAATAGCTCACCGTGGCTTGTAAGTTATGTCGAACGGGAGGAGCTCAATGGCCCATTTGGCAATCCGGCCCGTCGCGTCACGGTTGTTTATAATATCGTTAAGTGGTACTTCCGAGGCTACCGTTATCGAACACTCTTGAAAGTAGTGTCGCAGCTTCTGGGATGCCATAAATACTGCGTACGCTATCTTTTGATAATGCGGGTACCGTGATTTGCATGGAGTAAGGACAGTGGACACATAGTAAACCGGCTTTTCAAGGGGGAATTTGTGTCCGTCCACTTCTCGCTCGACGACGAGCACTGCGCTTACTACTTGATGAGTTGCCGCAATGTATAATAGCATTAGTTCGCCAATGTTTGGCGCGGCCAGGACTGGGTTTGTTGCCAATATGGCTTTTATTTCGTTGAGTCCGGCCGAGGCGGCATCCGTCCACTTGAAGTGTTCGGTGCGCCGGAGGAGGCGATAAAGGGGTAATGCCTTTTCTCCCAAGCGGGAGATAAAGCGGCTTAGAGCGGCCACATATCCAGTCAGTTTTTGTATTTGTTTGAGGTCTGTTGGTGTAGCCAACTATGAGAACGCTCGGATTTTGGCCTGATTAGCTTAAATACCTCTACTGGAGACAATTTATCCCAGGAGCTTTCCGGCTGGTACGCCGAAAACGCATTTTTCCGAATTGAGCTTGATGTCATATGTTCGGAGGTAGTCGAATGTGAGCCTCAAGTCTTCTACTAGAGTTTCGACATGCTTGGTTTTAATGACCACGTCATCCAGGTATGCCTCCACTGTTTTGCCGATCTGGTTTGCCAGACATGTCTGAATCGTTCGCTGATATGTTGCGCCGGTGTTTTTGAGCCCGAAGGGCATTGTGTTGAAGCAGAATGGGCCGTATGGTGTGATGAATTCCGTTGCGGCTTGGTCTGGCTCTGCCATTTTAATTTGATGGTAGCCGGAGTATGCGTTGAGGAAAGACAATGAATCGTATCCTACGGTAGCATCGATGATTTGATCGATGCGGGGGAGGGGGAAGGGATCCTTTGGGCAGGCCTTGTTAAGGTCCTTAAAATCAACGCACAAGCGCCAGGATTTGTCCTTCTTTGGTACCATCACCAGGTTTGCTAGCCAGTCCGGATGTTTTATGTCTCTGATGAATCCGGCCTCCAATAGCTTGGCTAGTTCCTCTCCCATGGCTTGTCTCTTAGGTTCGGAGAAACGTCGAAGAGCCTGCTTGACCGGCTTGAATCCTTTTAGGATATTTAGGCTGTGCTCATCCAGTCTGCGTGAGATTCCTGGCATGTCTGGAGGGTGCCAGGCAAAAATGTCCTAGTTCTCGCGTAGGAACTCTCGCAGTGCGGAGTCGACATCAGGATTTAATTGTGCCCCGATGGAAGCTGCTTTTGTAGGGTCCATCGGATGGGGTTGGAATTTGACTATTTCGTCCATTGGTTTAGAGGTGGACTTGGATCTTTTATCTAGTATCACATCGTCCCTGTTCACCATGGAGCGCAGCGCAGTTAGTTCCTCAGCTGCTAGGGCTTCGGATAGTGCCTCGAGGGCCAGTGCGGCTGTCTTATTTTCGGCGCGGAGTGCTATGTCCGGATCACTAGCAAGAGTGATGATTCCGTTGGGCCCATGCATTTTGAGCTTCATGTACCCGTAATGGGGTATGGCTTGGAAGATTGTAAATGCCTCGCGCCCTAGTAGAGTGTGGTATCCGCTGCTGAACGGGGCCACTTGGAATGTAATTTCTTCGGACCTGTAATTATCCGCGTGCCGAATACCACATCTAGTGTGATTTTCCCAGCACAGCGTGCTTCCCGACTAGGGATGATTCCTCTAAAGGTTGTGCTACTTTGCTCAATGTGGCTCCTGTCTATTTCCATCTTTTGAAGAGTTTCCTCATAGATGAGGTTTAATCCGCTGCCGCCGTCCATGAGTACCTTGGTTAGTCGAAAGCCGTCCACGATTGGACTGAGGACCAGTGCAGCTGGTGCTCGGGCTGTTCGGAATTTGGGTTCGTCACTGGCATTCAAGGTAATAGCCGTGTCACTCCAAGGATTTTTTCTACTACGTGGCAGATTTTGGCCATGCTGAGGAGTGTTCGCTTGAGTCTATTATTTGACGCGAAGGTCTCAAAGACCGTTGACACCGTATTGTTGTCCATGGTATGGTGCTCTGTGGTTTTTGGGAGGAGTAGATCCTCACCACTTTTGGCCACCTGCCGGAGTATCCAACATGCTCTAAGGCTGTGCGTTGGTATTGCATCCGCTGTACTATGAATTTTGCAGGGTCCGTTGAGCCATCCCTCCAGTACGGTTCCTTGCCCCGTAGAGGGCTTTTGCTTTTTGGTAGTTAACCCAGGTGTATTGTGATAATGCACCCTTTTATTTCGGACTGGGTTTGTATTCAGGGCCAGATTATCCCAAAATTCTATTTCGGTTTTCCAGGCGCTTTCCATCGCACAGTACTTTCGTACTATGGACACCAAGTCGGCAAAGCGTGTAATTTCGCGACGACTTATGGCGTTGAGGATTCCCTTGTCCGTGCAATTATTGCAGAAGAATGAAATTGCGTCTTCCTCGCGGCAGTCCTTTATCCTGTTCATGACCAGGAGGAATCTGGCCCAGTAATGGTGTACTGTTTCTTCGGGCTCTTGCCTAATTTGGGATAGATCGCGTATGTTTGGGTGGGTGGGTGGAATTGAATCCGAATCCTCACCCAATCTCAGACTCAGGGGCCAAGGAGTTTCCGAACTCGAAAGTTGGATTCTTGGATGTTTTCCGATAAATCTAGCCCGCTGCCTGATTCTAGGTTCAGGCCTTGAGTGACGTCCTCCCCTCCGCGGGTATCCGGCTTGGAGGGATCAGGAATCCGGACATAGCTAGTCCTTAAAATAGATGAAGGGTTGCCGAATTGTTCCTCCACCACTGCAATGTGATGGGTGACCTGGGGAGAGTTGGTCTTTCTCAGATCGGGTTTAGGCCCAATCTGATCGTAGTCTGTAGTGACTCCTAGGGCGGCGATGCGATCTAAGAGCTCGTTTAGGGAAGAGAGCTCCATTGGATCTAACTGCTCGGCGAGTTCCGAGTTGACGTGAAGATTGCTTTCGATGACCCGAGAAGTCATCGTTGGCGCAGCGGCCGAACAGGCGGTCATAAGAAAACCACCTAGCCGGAGAGTTTGGCCGATAGCCAAAGCTCCCTCAGCGATAATGCCGTCTTTAAAGACGGGATGAGACATCCTTCCTGGTGGCGACGACACAGAGGAACTCTCAATGAAAGCACCAATGTCGGTGTCAAAACCGGCGGATCTCGGGTAGGGGGTCCCGAACTGTGCGTCTAGGCCGGATGGTAACAGGAGGCAGGGGACACAATGTTTTACCCAGGTTCGGGCCCTCTTGATGGAGGTAAAACCCTACGTTCTGCTTGATTAATATTGATGATATGGGTAGTACAAGAGTAGATCTACCATGAGATCAGAGAGGCTAAACCCTAGAAGCTAGCCTTTGGTATGATTGTATGTTATGGTTGTTGTCCTACGGACTAAAACCCTTCGGTTTATATAGACACCAGAGAGGGTTAGGGTTACACAAGGTCGGTTACAAAGGAGGAGATATCCATATCCGTATTGCCTAGCTTGCCTTCCACGCCAAGTAGAGTCCCATCCGGACACGAGACGAAGTCTTCAATCTTGTATCTTCATAGTCTAACAGTCCGGCCAATGGAGATAGTCCGGCTGTCCGGAGACCCCCTAATCCAGGACTCCCTCACTCTTTAAAGGCAACGAGAGGCCACCGGCCATGGACTCAGACCGTGGTCATAATTGTAACTGCCCCACGAGCGAGGTATGTTACTTTTGATGTACTCCCAACTTAAATGTTTCGAGGATGATGTCTGAGACTTTAGTATTGCTTCCTCAGGACTGGGTGGAGAGGGCGAAGCGGATCCAGTGTCCGGCTCCATTGCCCGAAGAACCAGTCATCCCACGCCTGGCGAAGATGCTGGTGCCGGTGCCATATACGGTGCCGTAGAAGAAGGCTAAGAAGAAATCCAAGGGGGCCAAGAGTGGCCCCCGTCGCAAGGGCACTTCGGACGCGGCATCCGAAGACGGCAAGGCCCATTCCTCTGTCCCTCAGGACAACAATGAGGAAGAGGATGAGGAGGAGGAAAACAACCCTCCTCCCGAGGAGAAGAAAAGGGTGGCCTCGGCGCACCTGGAGGTGAAAGCGCCCAAAAAGGGGAAGGGTGCCCCAGCGGTCAACACCGAGTTAGACGTTGACAGTAGTCCGGAACGTTACCCCCGTACTAGGCCCCAGGCCGCATCGTAAGTGACATGGCTTATTCATGCGCATATCAGCCCTTTCTTTTTATTATTCTAACCTGGTTAATCCACATTATTGCAGTCCGGCCTGCGACCTTATCCAGTGATCCTCATCTGGAGGTTCGTTGGCTCCGTCAGAGATGGCGAGCATGTCGCCACCGCCTGCTTACTCCTCCGGGGCCAGGGACGACACCGAAGTGTTATCCCGGAGGACCGCTCCGAGGGGAGGAGCCCAGGACGTTGTCCGGGAGGCGCCACAAGCCGGGACCTCCGCTGACGGACACACGGGCCATCAATCCCCATGGAGACTGGTGAAGAGGGCCGTATCGAGTTCGGCCCTCAGCCGAATATTATTCTGGAGACCAATATGGCTCCGGAATCGGGCGAGCAGCCCCCTTTGAAGGAGGGGGGTGAGTCGCCTCCACCGGTGGCTCCTGTCCATCCAGGAGCGCCAGATGACCTGATGGGGGCGCTACGAAGCCCCTCCGTCGTCCACGAGCACCGTATCCTTATGGGTGCGGTGATTGAGAAGGTTCGGGCCGCCAAGAGCGGACTGAATGAAGCCTGCAGCAATTTGTTAACAGGTTTTGAGGTAAGAAAGAGAAAAAAACCGTATAGTCTGTAGCCCCTGAGACGCTGTCCGGTGTTCGGCGAGGAGAACCAGATAGGGGATCAATCCTTAATTATAAGAGGTTGACTGAATATGTATCGATAAGCAGGCGTCCCTGTTGGCCGCGACCTCACATGCTGCCGAGGTTTCCGAGCTGAAGCGGAGGCTAGAGTGGACCGAGAACGAGCTCGGTGAGGTTAAGGTTCAGCTCTAGGAGAAGCAAGGTGAGGAACGACTTGCTATATGTTCGGGAAGGGATAAACGCTATATATTGACAGCGGTATTGTGATATGTGCAGAAGCCGCGACCGAAGTCGAGGCCCTGAGGAAGACCTTGGGCGAGGCCAAGGAGCAGGCTGTCCAGCAGCAAGCCGCCCGTAAGAAGCTAAGTGCCCTGGTCAAAGAAGTCCACCAGGAGCTCCAAGATGCGCTGAAAAAATGTGAGGCCTTGGAGCATGATGCGTCAGTTCGAGGGACCGAACTCGCCAAGGCTCATCAAAGCATGGAGACCGCACAGAATGAGGCCCAGGCCGCTCTCCAGGAGATCCAGGAGGCCAAGAAGATCACAACGGGTAAGGCATTTAAGATGCAAAGCAAGTATGCGAAGAAGCAATACCTTTTACTACCCCGGGTTCGGAGTTCCCCAGGGGCTTCTGCGAATTAGCCACCAGTGTATCAGACAACGTGGAGTTCTATCGAGCCGAAGGAGGGGGTTCTTCGGAGAGGCTCTTCTGGACGTAGTGTGCGGCACCAGAGCATCCTGTGTCCTTCACCGATCAACTGAAACAGCTGGTGGAGATGCATAGGGTGGCCGAACTAGCCATCAAGGATGTGATAATCTGACTGTGGCCAGCCGAAGCTATGCCTGGTAGCTACTTCAGACTCGTGAGACGGATGATGGATGCCTGTCCTCGGCTGGACGTTATCAGGCGCTCCATCTGTATTGAAGGTGCCCGTATGGCCTTTGCTCGCTGCAAGATGTGGTGGGTGAAGATGAACGTTGTTGAAGTCGCAGTGGGCCACCGGAGGGCAAGGAGCACCGCACACCCGGGGGATATTTCGAGGATGTTGTGGAAGGGTCTCGACTTGTAGCGACGCAATGTTCGCAGGACATTGTATTTGAATAAATGTATTCATGTTGCCTTTGTCTTGTATTATGGGAACAAAGCTAGTTTTTGTAAAGTAATTTTATTATGATTTGAATTGTTTCCTCCTGTGCGGCCGTGTTGTGTGCAATCTGAGGGATGGCCTATCATCGGCTTCTACCCTCACGTAGGTAGTGTGGAGGTGTTCGGGATGGAATCTAAACAATCTTGATCCAATTACATGGTCCTTGAAGGAGTTGTTTAGCGTAACGAACAAGGCAATCAGACTTTATCGCTTTAACACCCTCACTTAGCCAGAGGAGTTTTATAATAAAGCATGGGCGCAGCCCCTAGTTTAATCCGGAGTGCTGTCAGCATATGATCGGGAAGTTCCGATCTCTCGTGTAACGCGGAAAAAATCTCCAATGATTTGTAACCCTCGCGCAGCTGACCGGCTCTCGCCAGATCATGACAGTCAGTTTTCGGCTTTCTCTACTAAGGTGCTCGTCTGGTCAAAGCCAGGGCACAATCACAGTAGTTCTCCCTTTACTACCCTAGCCGATGGAGCGGAATGTAGGGTAGCAAGCACAGGAGCCGGGCAACCCAACTATTGACCAAAGACATGATTCATAGCCAATGCATATAATGCTAAATTTAGGGTGCTGAACATATATAAGAAGTGTTCGGACTATGCTGCCGTATTGTGGGGCGATAGGTAGCCCCTGGCTAATATTGAACGTAAAAGAGTGTCGATGCAGCAAATAATCAGATTGAAAATAAAAACGAAGTAAGAAGTGAAACCCACAGGAGTTGGGTCACGAACCATTTTATTATAACTGGATTGATACGTCAAGGCGTATCTTGTATAGATGGCACTAGAAGTATCCGGCCATTTAACATGTTGGCAACAATAGGGTGCAGCTTGCGGGTCCTGAGAAATAAGTATGAATACCATCAAGAAGAGCGTATAAAGGTTACCCTACACACCTGTGTTGCTTGCCTCCATTGTATTTCAGTCCTTCTAAAGGACCTGACATCAGGCCCGCGGAAAAGGGTGCCTGAAACAAGAAAAGGAAGTAAAAATATGTGTGTCCGGGATTGGTCTGGCCGGATTATATACCCCGGATTGTCTTGTGCCTCCGTCGATGTCCATGGAATTTTGAGTGTGTAATTGTGTATGCGTGGTACGAATGCCACTACCTTATTGGGGCCGGGACGGAGGCCGAATTGCTAGTCGAGCTCTTGACGAGTCGCGCTATCCTGTTGCAGTGTAGTTCGGACCCGCTTGATGGTGTCCAGGGGCTCGACAGCTAGGTTATAGTGCTGCTTGAGAAGGCCGCTCTGTGCTTCAGCTGCTAGGGCGGCGGTCTGCTCCTCTGTTCGGAGGGAGCGTTCCGTATTGCCATTGAATGTTATGACGCCGCATGGACTGGGCATCTTAAGCTTGAGATAAGCATGTGTGGCACTGTGTTAAATCTAGCAAACGCGGTTCGTCCGAGCAGTGCGTGGTAGCCGTTGCGGAAGGGGACGATATCGAAGATTAACTCTTCGCTTTAGAAGTTGTCCGGAGAACCGAAGGCCACCTCCAGCGTGATTGAGCCCGTACAGTGGGCCTCTACACCTGGTATGACTCCTTTAAAGGTAGTCTTTGTTGGTTTGATTCGCGAGGGATTAATTCCCATCTTCCGTACTGTATCCTGATACAGCAAGTTCAGGCTGCTTCCGTCGTCCATCAGGACTCGTGTTAGGTGGAGTCCGTCGATGATTGGGTCCAGGACTAGTGCGGCTGAACCGCCATGGCGGATACTTGTCGGATGATCTCGTCGATCGAAGGTGATCGGAAATGACGACCACGGATTGAACTTTGGGGCGACTGGCTCTACCGCGTAGACGTCCCTTAGTGCTTGTTTGCGCTCCTTTCTGGGGATGTGCGTGGCGTATATCATGTTCACCGTTTTGACTTGGGGGGGGGGGGATTTCTTCTGTCCCCGGTGTTCGGCTGCCGGGGCTCTTCATCCTCGTCCTCACTTTGTGAACCCTTTTCTTTGTTTTCAGCGTTTAACTTGCCAGCCTGCTTGAAGACCCAACAATCCATGTTGGTATGATTGGCATGCTTATCCGGGGTGCCATGAATTTGGCACGGACGGGCGAGTATGCGGTCCAGGCTAGAAGGTCCTTCGTTGTTTCTTTTGTAGGGTTTCTTCCGTTGGCCGGACTTGGAGCCGCTGAATCCGGTGTTGACTGTGGTGTCTTCGGTGTTGTCGCCATTGCTTCTGCATTTGTGTCTATTGCACCGGAGCTTGCCGGTGCTATTCTTGGCCTCTGTTTTTGCTACGAGCTAGCCAGCTATCCTTGTCTGCGCAAAAGCGGGTCATGAGTGCCGTAAGGGCTGCCATTGACTTCGGCTTTTCTTGTCCGAGATGGCTGCTAGCCATTCGTCCCGGATGCCATGTTTGAAGGCTGCTAGGGCCTCGACGTCCGGACAGTCAACGATCTGGTTTTTTGGTTAGGAACCTAGTCCAGAATTTTCCGGCCGATTCTCCGGGTTGTTGAACTATGTGGCTTAGGTCGTCGGCATCTGGTGGCCAGACATACGTTCCTTGGAAGTTGTCAAGGAAAGCCTCTTCCAAGTTCTCCCAACTGCTGATTGAGTTCTCAGGCAGGCTATTTAACCAGTGCCGAGCTGGTCCTTTGAGTTTTAATGGGAGGTATATGATGGCGTGGAGGTCGTCTCCTCAGGCCATGTGGATGTGGAGAATGAAATCTGTCGGCGTTCTGGGAACGGGGGTCCCCAGACTTGCCTGCCTGTGGCCCATGGCGTGGATGAGCCAGCAAGCTGTACGGCCCATCTTCACCAGCAAAGCACTCAAGAGCCTCGCGAGGGGCCAAGCCTCGCGAGGCGGACGACGCAAGACCTCCTCCGGAGTGGCCTAGCTGGGCAGGCTCACGAGGAGCGGAGATATCAAGGCGGGGCGAACCTCACGAGGCTTTCGTGACGTGAGCCATGATGATCGACACCAGGAGGGCACCAGCGCGCACACTGGAGTAGGGTGTTACACCGCAACAGTGGCCCGAACTAGTATAAACCTGGTGTCCATCTGTGTTGTGAGTTCGTCGAGTTCATTCGCGAGATCCTAGCAAGCTAGAGCATAGATCGGTTGGAGGGATAGACTTCGCGCGCACCCCAGTGTTCGAACCTTGAGGGTTTGCCAGGACCCCAACCCCGACATTTGGCGCGCCAGGTAGGGGTTCGTCGTAGCTTCCTCTCCGTCGCTCATCGCTCCGTCGCCTCGTCGTCTCCATGGCGGACACTCACCGTGCTTGAGCTGAGCGTTAGGCCGCCCTTGCTACCCGCGTCGCTCAGACGGCACCAGTCGGTGGGCCGCCTCATCGATCTCCGTCCCCTGCTGCCAACGCAGCCACCGGCCCGGTGGGAAACGAGCAGCAGGCGTCCACGCAACATCCTTCGGTGCGGCAGGACGGCCGCACCGCTACTCCATCACTTGCTCCTGCTGGCTCATCGTCTCACGCACGCCGCGCTCCCCTGGAGGCATGGGCTGCGCTCATCGCGGAAAATGAGCTCCTGCGTTACCGCCCTGCCGACGACGTCTATGAAGAGTGGCTCGACCGCGTCGCCGAGCTTGTCCGTCCCGCGGGGGGCTCTCTGGCGCCGTCTCACCCTCTGCCGCCCCCTCAGTAGGCTGCAGGCAACGGGGCCCGTGGCGCGCCTCCACCACCTCGACACCAAGACGGTGCCTTGGCGCCAAGGCGCGTGCCACCGCGACGCGATCCGCCGTGCCCGGCGCCCGCGCGTGAAGAAAGGAGTTGCCAAGAAGTCCCGCGACCGTGAGAAGCCGCACCAGCGCTCCCCGCGCCACCTCGTCAAGACCGCGTGCCGCCTGCAGTGGCACAGCGTGGACCTCGCCAAGACCAAGCTCCGCCCCCGAGGCGGGCCCCGGCAACCACGGCAGGCTGCCGCACCTTCACCCCTGAGCTGCGTAGCGTTGCCTGGCCAGGCAAGTTCAAGCTAGATCTGCCTCCACGGTACGACGGCACCTCCGACCCCGCGGAGTTCCTGCAGCTCTATGAGTTGAGCATCGAAGCGGCCAACGGCGACGAGAAGTTCATGGTAAACTGGTTTCCCATGGCTCTCAAGGATGGGGCCCGCTCCTAGCTCCTGAACCTGCAACACGGATCGATCTCCTCCTGGGACAAGATGCGCGACCACTTCGTCGCCAACTTCTAGGGCACTCGTGACCGCCCACCGGTCGCGGGCGACCTACGCCACATCAAGCAACAGCCAGGAGATACCTTCCAGAAGTACATCCAGCGCTTCAGGAACCCCTGGCTCATGATTCCCAAGGTCTCGGACGAGGCCATCATCTCCACGTTTTCCGACGGCGTCCGCAACGTCAAGATGAAGGAAGAGCTGGCCATCCATGAGGAGCGCTACACATCTCATGAGTTGTTAAACCTAGCGACCAGGTGCGCAAAAGCTGAGGAGGGGCACCTCTCTCTCCTGGAGCGCAAAGAGGAAAAGAAGGCCAAGGCCAAGGACGTGAAGCGCAAAGAGGCAGTCGTGCTCGCAGTGGAGCCCGACACCAAGCGAGGCAGAGATCAGCCTGAGTCATTCAAGAACGGCCGACCCTTCTTCGCCTTCCACAACCTGAACACCCACAACACCAGCGACTGTCAAGAGCTCAGAGCTATTTGAGAAGGACGCTTCAGCCGACGCCCCGAGCACAGCGACCGGGGCTACGGCCGCGGAGGAGGACGCGGAGGCGGACGCTGGGACGACCGTGGCCCGTGCCAGGAGTGGCGCGACCGGCCTCGCGAGGACCACTGGTAGGATCAACCTCGCGAGGGCGCCTGGAAGGACCCGCCTCGTGAGGACCGTCCCCAGGGCAACGCCGGTTGTCGGTGTCAAAACCGGCGGATCTCGGGTAGGGGGTCCCAAACTGTGCGTCTAGGCTGGATGGTAACAGGAGGCAGGGGCCACGATGTTTTACCCAGGTTCGGGCCCTCTTGATGGAGGTAAAACCCTACGTCCTGCTTGATTAATATTGATGATATGGGTAGTACAAGAGTAGATCTACCACGAGATCAGAGAGGCTAAACCCTAGAGGCTAGCCTATGGTATGATTGTATGTTCTACGGACTAAAACCCTTCGGTTTATATAGACACCGGAGAGGGTTAGGGTTACACAAAGTCGGTTACAATGGTAGGAGATCTTCATATCCATATCGCCAAGCTTGCCTTCCACGCCAAGGAAAGTCCCTTCTGGACACGGGACGAAGTCTTCAATCTTGTATCTTCATAGTCCAGGAGTCCGGCCAAAGGTATAGTCCGGCTATCCGGACACCCCCTAATCCAGGACTCCCTCAGTAGCCCCCGAACCAGGCTTCAATGACGACGAGTCCGGCCCGCAGATTGTCTTCGGCATTGCAAGGCGGGTTCTCCTCCAAATTCCATGTACCTGTTGAATAATGTCCGGTTTCTTGTAAATGTAGCGCTCCTTGGCTTCTACGCCTAATAATGGCCGTCTTCCATGTGTCAAACGAATATGAAAAGTCAGGGTGTTTTTACATTCACACCCCTAGCCGCGTGAATGAGCCGCCTATTTAAGGGGGACGAGGATTTAGATCCAGACCACACCTTCTCCCCTCCGCGAGTATTCATCAGAGCGCATCCGTCAGAGGTCCATTCTATCATGGCCGGCTGCCGCAGCTCCTCCTCTCGCCCTTCCAGCCCTCAGCCTGGAGATTGGGAGAGATGCTCCATCCCACACAGTGAGCTAGTGACGCTCCAGACCAAGGGATTTCTTCCCCCGGCCTATATGGTCCCAGTTCGAGCCGGACTTGCCACCTATAATGGCGGAGAGCAAGCGGAGAGCGCCCCCAATCCCTCCAAAGGAGAGCGGGTATGCCTTGTCCCTTACTTAATAAGAGGGCTCGGATTTCCAATTCATCCGTTTCTCCAGGGGCTCCTGGAGTTCTATGGCCTCCAGCTGCACAACCTCACGCCTGCCTCCATATTGCATATCGCGGGCTTTGTAGCCCTTTGCGAGCTATTTTTGGGCTGCGAGGCTCATTTCGCGTAGTGGAAAAAGCTATTCTGCCTTGTGCCCCGTTGTGAGAAGGGGTCAATATATCAAGTGGGCGGAGCCGAAGTGTGGCGCATCGCCGGGACCGGATATCTATCCGGAACCCCAAAGAAGGTGTTCGAGGACTGGCCTTCGGAATGGTTTTATATAGAGGATGTCCCGCTGCCAGATCCTGTCCGGATCGGCCTCCCTGAGTTTGACAGTGCTCCCCTAAAGAAGCGCCTAAGCTGGCGTCCACGGAACCCTCAGGGGGAAAGTGACAAGGACGTTCTTTACCTGATGGGTCGGATAAGATTGTTAGCTCATTCCGGACTGACCATGATCGGGGTCATGGCCACATGCATTATGCGAGGGGTGCAGTCGCTTCAGTATAGAGGCCACCCCATGTGGGACTTCAACGGGGAGGACGACGCCACCCGCTACGGCCGTAAGGGGCCAGATTCAGCTGCCGCTCTAATAAAGACCTTGTCCGCTTTGTACAAGGGAGAAGAGGAGGAATTTCTCTGCGTCAACCCACAGGGTGGATTTTCTATGTACAATCCCCCAAGCTGGGTAAGTGGTCACTTTTACTTGCCCATCCGTTTTATATTCCCATCGTTAAATATTCAGTCTAACGACTTCAACGCAGGAACTATGCCAGGCTGTTAAAGAAATAAACAGCCCTCCTCCACAACCCGAGGATCCAGGATGGTCCCTCGACCCGGCCTCTCAAGAGGATCCGGTCTTATCCGTGGAGCTGATTGATGGAGTGTTTCATCAATTGAGCAAGGACAACGCCTTGGGGGCCATTACGGCCGATTACCCAGGGCTACTCCCAGCCTCACAGGTAACTGAGACCGAAGTCCCAGCACTTTGAAAAGGGATCTAACCTCGCGTGTTTTCGATTGCCATATGACAACCGTGTTTTGCAGGGGAGGTCCATGAGATAGGAGGCCGAGCCTGCGACGACTAGCCAACGAGGGGCGGCAAGGCCCCGTGGGCTGAAAAGAAGTACGGTCCGGACTGAGACGCCGGCGCAAAGGTATAGCGCGCCATCTTATTCCCAGGTGTTATTCCTTCAAGGCATATTAATGCTCGTGCTTTCTTCAGGACGAAGAGACCTCGCCGGACTATATCCGGAGAGGTTGCCAATCGCGCCTCCACCAGCCACGCTCCAGAGCCTGGTCCGGAAGCGGAGGTGAATACAAGGCGCACCGGACGCTCCTCCGACAGAGGATGCGGACAGGCTGTCTGCCACCAATTCCGAGGTGGAGAGTGCCATGAACCACAGGCGTCGCCGGACAGTTCTTCGCGACGCTTGTTTCTCCCAAGAGGCATTAGATGCCTTCAATTCGGGAGATGCGTACCTCCGTGCCGCTCAAAATGGTCTAGCCAGAGCCACGGAGCAATATGTAAAAGACATACGGGTAAGAAAATTTTGGTAATTATATATATACCAGTAGCCCCCGAGACTTGAAACAGTTAGAATAACTGATTTAAGGATCATTTATTATGCAGGTTCTTACAGAAAAGAATACCCTACTGTCCCAGGAGCTGGAAGAGTGCAAAGCCCAACTTGAGGCCGCACTAGCCGCGGCAGGGGAGCCCAAGGAGACCCCCTCTGGTAATATACGCTTTGAAAGATAAGTATTTTGCGAAGTGCGGCATGGGTACAAATTTGACAAATGAAATTGCAGATGGCGCCGAATTGAATCCGGACAGGCAACAACTCCTACGCCAGCTGAAGGATGGTGAGAATGTGCTGACAAAGGTGAGGCGGGAGAAGAACGATCTCCAAGATGCCAACACCAAGCTGGGCGTTGAACTGAAGGATGTTCGCGCCCAGCTGTTGGACTCTATTAAGGAGAATCAGCGGCTTCGATGCGGCATATTTAGTAAGTGCTTAAACGAACTTTGAAAAAAGAGTTCGACGAGGAAGTCGACTAACAGAGTAATGTATGTAGGTATGCTAACAGGTCGTCCTGCAGAGGAAATGCCCGGTTCTACAGATGACCTTCTTCCGGAGCTCTCCCAACTGCACGAGCGAGTTCGGCAGGTGATGCAAGGCGTCGCCCAGGCCTTGTGGCCATCCGTCTCCATGCCCGAAGGCCTTGGAGAGCTTGTAGAGAAGCTGAAGGGAGCGCGGCGGCGCTTCCGATTGTGGAAGATGTCGGCCTACCGTCAAGGCGCCAGGGAGGCCTGGGCCATGGTGAAGACGTGGTACACGAAGGCTGACCCAAACCGCATGGCCGAGGTCGGACCCGTGGGGCCCGATGGGAAGGAGATCCCTGTGAGCTTAGTATACGGCCAAGTAGAATTGGCTGCAAAGTATTCCCAACAGGACTGTAAGCTAGACAGCCTATTAGATGGTATTGTAGAGGAATACAATCAGTCAGATTGACTATGTAATTTTAATTGACATGTGTAATGCCTTCTAGCCGGATTGTAGATCGTTTGTCATGGCCGACCTTTTCGCTTCAACCTCGGGACCTGATGGTCCGGATTGTGTCCGAATACCCTCGCGGTTATAGAAGAACCGGGGTATGCATGGAGACCAGGCGTAGGGGTCATTAGTGCTTGAACAGACAAGTGCCCAACAAGTTATGTTATATTACATGGTTAGTAAGAAACATCTTCCAGGAAGAATAGTTCTGTTAGGGGTTCCTTTCCCTGGGAGGCATGCCCTAAAGTGCATGTCCATTCTGCGAAAAGAGACGCAGGAAAAACATCTGGGGGCGTATAGATAAATAAGTGAAGAAAAAAAGATCATCTTTAGTTCACCGACCGAATATTCCCTTAAGAACGCTAGCTTTCGGCTTCACCCAGTCTGAGGTACACATCCGGCTGACCTGGCAGTAACAATCGCAGAGGTGCTCCCTTTACCACCTAGCCGAGCAATCGGGAACGTAGGGGTAAGCACAGGAGCTAGGCAACCCAGCTTGGCCAAAACTTAAGTCATATCGATGCATATAATGGTGAATAAAAGGTACATGCGGAAGTGTGACACATGTGTTGGGCATGAAGCCCGTATAAATAAGCTTATGTTTAAAGAAGCCCCCAGGTTCAATGAGCGTGGATAGCGCGTCACTTTATGAGCCTTTAAAGGCAATAAGAGAGAGAGGAGAAGGAGAGAAATGTAAGACAGAAAGTATATAAAAAATGGACAGAGGAAGGAGACGAACACAGAGTCCGGCGCTAGGCATAGAATCTTCGGAGACGGGCTGCGTTCCATGGGTTCGGCTCGAGTCGGTTATCGGATGCATCTCGCAGGTGGTACGCTCCACCAGTCAGGACTTGGTCAATTATGAAGGGACCTTCCCACTTGGGCTTGAGTTTGTCCTTTTTCTTGTCCGGCAGGCGTAGAACTAATTCGCCGACGTTGTAATTTTTGGCCCGTACTTCTCTGCTTTGATATCTACGAGCCTGCTGTTGATAGAATGCGGAACAGGCTTTTGCCACGTCACACTCTTCCTCCAAGGCATCCAAACTGTCTTGCCGATCGAGCTCGGCTTCTCTTTCTTCGTACATGCGCACTCGAGGTGGGTCATGAATTATGTCGCAGGGCAAAACTGCCTCTGCGCCATACACCATGAAGAATGGTGTGTATCCGGTGGTGCGATTCGGCATGGTCCGCGGCCCCCAAAGTACGGAGTCGAGCTCCTCTACCCAGTGCACATTAGATTCCTTAAGGGACCGCAGTAATCTGGGTTTGATGCCGCTCATGATAAGACCATTTGCACGTTCGACCTGGCCGTTAGTTTGTGGGTGATAGACGGAAGC
Source organism: Triticum urartu (assembly GCF_003073215.2). Classification (NCBI taxonomy): domain Eukaryota; kingdom Viridiplantae; phylum Streptophyta; class Magnoliopsida; order Poales; family Poaceae; genus Triticum; species Triticum urartu. The sequence continues at coordinate 25,422,112 of NC_053026.1, forward strand.
ATAATCGAGCTTGATGCCCATGTTTTTGCACCAGAGTTTTACCTCATCGGCCGTAAAGTTCGTGCCATTATCAGTGATGATGCTATGGGGGACGCCGTAACGGTGTACAACCCCGGATATAAAGTCTATCACCGGTCCGGATTCGGCCGTCTTAATAGGCTTGGCTTCTATCCATTTGGTGAACTTATCCACCATGACTAGTAAGTATTTTTGCTTGTGGGTTCCGCCTTTAAGGGGTCCAACCATGTCAAGCCCCCAGACCGCGAAGGGCCAAGTGATGGGGATAGTTTGGAGGGCGGTGGTGGCATATAGCTTTGGTTTGCAAAGAGCTGGCAACCGACGCATCGTTGGACTAAGTCCTGGGCGTCTGCCCGGGCCATTGGCCAATAAAAGCTTGTATGGAAGGCCTTGCTTACAAGGGACCGAGCTGCAGCGTGATGACCGCCGAGTCCGACATGAATTTCAGCCAGGAGGTTCCGCCCTTCCTCTTCGGAGATGCACCTTTGAAGGACTCCGGTAGTGCTTTTCTTATAAAGCTCTCCCTCATGGACTTTATAGGCTTTAGATCGCCGCACTATGCAGCGTGCCTCATTTTGGTCCTCGGGGAGTTCCTGTCTAGTAAGGTAGGCGAGGAATGATTCTATCCACGGGGCGATGACGGCCATTATTACGTGGGCTGAAGGTGTTATTTCATTGGCAGAGCCTCCAATTGTGTCAGAATGTTCGGTGTCGGGCAGTGTGGTTGGGTCCGAGCTGTTACTGTCGGGTTCCCCTTCCCATACTACGGATGGCTTCAACAGCCTTTCCAAGCAGATTTGGGGGGGGGGGGACTACATCGCGTTTTGTGCCGATGCGTGCCAGGACATCTGCCGCTTGATTATTTTCCCGGGCTATATGGTGAAACTCGAGCCCTTCGAACCGAGCTGACATTTTTAAGACGGCGTTGCGATAAGCTGCCATTTTTGGATCCTTGGCATCAAAGTCTCCATTTATTTGGGATATTGCGAGGTTCAAGTCCCCGCGCACCTCTAGGCGTTGAATGCCCATGGATACTGCCATCCGGAGACCATGTAAAAGGGCCTCATATTCGGCTGCATTGTTGGAGTCTGTGTACATTATCTGGAGTACGTATTGAACTGTGTCTCCTATGTGGGACGTCAAAACGACGCCAGCCCCTAGACCGGCCAACATTTTAGAGCCGTCGAAGTGCATGACCCAGTTTGAATATGTGCCGTACTCTTTGGGGAGTTCGGCCTCCGTCCATTCTGCGATGAAGTCGGCCTAAACTTGCAACTTGATAGCTCGCCATGGCTTGTAAGTTATGTCGAATGGGAGTAGCTCAATGGCCCATTTTGCAATCCGGCCCGCCGCGTCGCGGTTGTTTATAATATCGTTAAGTGGCACTTCCGAGGCTACAGTTATTGAACACTCTTGAAAGTAGTGTCGCAGCTTCTGGGATGCCATAAATACCGCGTACGCAATCTTTTGATAATGCGGGTAACGTGACTTTCACGGAGTAAGGACAGTGGACACATAGTAGACTGGCTTTTGAAGGGGGAATTTGTGTCCGTCCGTTTCTCGTTCGATGACGAGCACTGCACTTACGACCTGGTGGGTTGCTGCAATGTATAACAGCATTGGTTCACCAATGTTTGGCGCGGCCAGGACTAGGTTTGTTGCCAAGATGGCTATTAGTTGGTCGAGTCCGGCCATGGCTGCATCCGTCCACTCGAACTGTTCGGTGCGCCGAAGGAGGTGGTAAAGGGGTAGGGCCTTTTCTCCCAAGCGGGAGATAAAGCGGCTTAGAGCCGCCACGCATCCGGTTAACTTTTGTATTTGTTTGAGGTCCTTCGGGATATCCAATTGTGACAGAGCTCGGATCTTGGCTGGATTTGCTTCAATTCCTCTACCGGATACAATGAAGCCCAAGATCTTTCCGGCTGGAACGCCGAAAACGCATTTTTCCGGGTTGAGCTTGATGCCGTATGTTCGGAGGTTATAGAATGTTAGCCTCAAGTCATCTACTAGAGTTTCGACATGTCTTGTTTTACCGACCACATCATCTACGTATGCCTCCACTTTTTTGCCGATCTGGTTTGCCAGACATGTCTGAATCATGCGCTGATATGTTGCGCCGGCGTTTTTGAGCCCGAAGGGCATTGTGTTGAAGCAGAATGGGCCATATGGTGTGATGAATGCCATTGCGGCTTGGTCTGACTCTGCCATCTTTATTTGATGGTTGCCGGAGTATGCGTCGAGGAAACACAATGAATCGTGTCTTGCGGTAGCATCGATAATTTGATCGATGCGGGGGAGAGGGAAGGGATCCTTTGGGCAAGCCTTGTTAAGGTCTTTAAAATCAATGCACAGGCGCCAGGATTTGTCCTTCTTTGGTACCATCACCAGATTTGCTAGCCAGTCTGGGTGTTTTATATCCTTGATGAATCCGGCCTCCAATAGCTTGGCTAGTTCCTCTCCCATGCCGTGTCTCTTAGGTTCGGAAAAACGCCGAAGAGCCTGTTTGACTGGCTTGAATCCTTTTAGGATATTTAAGCTGTGTTCGGCCAGCTTGCGTGGGATTCCTGGCATGTCTAAAGGGTGCCAGGGGAAAATGTCCCAGTTCTCTCGTAGGAACTCTCGCAGTGCGGCGTCTACATCAGGGTTTAACTGTGCCCTGATGGAAGCTGTTTTATTGGGGTCCGTTGGATGGACCTGGAATTTGACTATTTCGTCCGCCAGTTTAAAGGACGTGGACTTGGATCTTTTTTCGAGTACCACATCGTCCCTATTCATCGTGGAGCACAGCGCAGTCAGTTCCTCAGCCGCTAGATCTTCGGATAGCGCCTCGAGGGCCAGTGCGGCTGTCTTGTTTTCGGCGCGGAGTGCTATGTCCGGATCACTAGTGAGAGTGATGATTCCGTTAGTCCCGGGCATCTTGAGCTTCATGTACCTATAATGGGGTATTGCTTGGAAGATTGTAAACGCTTCCCGCCGTAGCAGAGCGTGATATCCGCTACTAAACGGGGCCACTTGGAACGTGACCTCTTCGGACCTGTAATTATCCGGCGTGCCGAACACCACATCTAGTGTGATTTTTCCTGTACAGCGCGCTTCCCGACTGGGGATTATTCCTCTAAAGGTTGTGCTACTTCGCTCAATGCGGTTCCAGTCTATTTCCATTTTTTGAAGGGTTTCCTCATAAATGAGGTTCAATCCGCTGCCGCCATCCATGAGTACCTTGGTAAGATGAAAGCCGTCCACTATTGGACTGAGGACCAATGCGGCTGGTGCTCGGGCTGTTCGGAATTTAGGTTCATCACTAGCGTTAAAAGTAATAGCCGTGTCACTCCATGGGTTTATTGTTGCTACTTGGTAGACTTCGGCAAGGCTGCGGAGTGTTCTTTTTTGCATATTATTTGATGCGAAAGTCTCGAAGACTATTAATACTGTACTGGTGTCTCTGGGGTGGCTTTCTGTGGCTTCTGGAATTAGAAGATCTTCGCAAATTTTTGCCACCTGCCGGAGTATCCAACATGCTCTAAGGCTGTGAGTTGGTGTGGTGCCCTCTGCACTGTGAATTTTACAAGGTCCATTAAGCCATCCTTCTAGTACGGTTCCGTGCCCTGTAGAGGGCTTTTGCTTTTTGGTATTGAACCCGAGTGTCTGGCGATGATGCACCCTTTTATTTTGGACTAGGTCTGTGTTCAGGGCCGGATTATCCCAAAATTTTATTTCGGTTTTCCAGGCACTTTCCATCGCACAGTACTTTCGTACTATGGACGCCAAGTCAGTGAAGTGTGTAATATCACGGTGACTTATGGCGTTGAGGATTCCCTTGTCTGTGCAATTATTGCAGAAGAATGAAATTGCGTCTTCCTCGCGGCAGTCCTTTATCCTGTTCATAACCAGGAGGAATCTGGCCCAATAATGATGTACTGTTTCTTCGGGCTCTTGCCTAATTTGGGATAGATCGCTTATGTATGGGGTGGGTGGGTGGAATCAAATCCGAAACCTCACCCAATCTGAGACCCAGGGGCCAAGGAGTTTCCGAACTCGGAAGTTTGGATTGTTGGATGCAATCCAATGAATCTAGCCCGTCGCCTGACTTTAAGTTTAGGTCTTGAATGATGTCCTCCCCTCCACGGGTATCCGGCTTGGGGGGATCGGTTATCCAGACATAGCTAGTCCTTAAGATAGATGAAGGGTCGCCGCACTATCCCTCGACCACGGCAACGTGATGGGTGACCTGGGGAGAGTTAATCTCTCTTAGATCGGGTTTAGGCCCAATCTGGTCGTAATCCGTAGCGACTCCCAGGGCAGTGATGCGATCCAAGAGCTCGTTTAGGGAAGAGAGCTCCATTGGATCTAGCTTCTCGGCGAATTCCGAGCTGACGTGAAGATTGCTTTTGATGACCTGAGAGGTCATCGTCGGCGCAGCAGCCGAACAGGTGGCCATAAGGAAACCACCTAGCCTGAGAGTTTGGCCGACAGCCAAAGCTCCCTTAGCAACGGTGCCGTATTTAAAGACGGGATGAGGCATCCTTCCTGATGGCAACGGCACAGAGGAACTCTCAATGAAAGCACAAATGTCGGTGTCAAAACCGGCAGATCTCGGGTACAGGGTCCCGAACTGTGCGTCTAGGTTGGATGGTAACAGGAGGCAGGGGACACGATGTTTTACCCAGGTAGGCCCTCTTGATGGAGGTAAAACCCTACATCCTACTTGATTAATATTGATGATATGGGTAGTACAAGAGTAGATCTACCACGAGATCAGAGAGGCTAAACCCTAGAAGCTAGCCTAAGGTATGATTGTATGTTCTACGGACTAAAACCCTTCGGTTTATATAGACACCAGAGAGGGTTAGGGTTACACAAAGTCGGTTACAATGGTAGGAGATCTTCATATCCGTATCGCCAAGCTTGCCTTCCACGCCAAGGAAAGTCCCTTCCGGACATGGGACGAAGTCTTCAATCTTGTATCTTCATAGTCCAGGAGTCCGGCCAAAGGTATAGTCCGGCTATCCGGACACCCCCTAATCCAGGACTCCCTCACCGGTCTTCCCCCATTGCCGCTGCCAAGGAGGAACGATGACCATCACCAGGAGAAGGGGGCTGGGGGCTTCCAGGAACCGCGCGTGGTCCCTTGCATCCTAGGCGCTCAGGGACCAGCCTCTCAGCGCATCTTCAAACAGTTCGCTCGCGAAGTAAACGCGGCGCTCCCCAAGCTCGACGCCAAGCGCCCGCTCCGGTGGTCCCAATGCGCCATCACCTTCAGCTCGGCCGACCAGCTCAAGTGCGCAGCCGCCGCTGGCACACTCCCTATGATGTGCTCCCCAGTCATCAGCAATGTGCAAGTCACCAAGACTCTCATCGACGGCGGCGCAGGGCTCAACATCCTATCCGCTGACACATTCGACAGCCTCCAAGTGCCCTATGAGCAGCTCCAGCCAACCAAGCCTTTCTCAGGAGTGACTGACGGTTCCACCACACCAATAGGGCAGGTCCGCCTTCCTGTCACCTTCGGGGAGTGCAAGAATTTCTGCACCAAGCTCATTGACTTCGACGTCGCACACATCCTCGGGTACCCAGCCCTGGCCAAGTTCATGGCAGTCACTCACCACGGCTACAACGTCCTCAAGATGCCAGGAAGCGGGGGGATCATCACGGTCCCATGTGAAGAAAGGGATGCGGTGTGCTCCCTTGAGCGCACCTTCCAAGCCGCGGCAATCGACAACCCTGACTACAGAAGTGAGGGCCCTCCGGAGACATTCCCAAGAAGAAGCTACCGCGCCGTGCAGGACCCCAAGAAGATGGCATTGCATCAGGAGCCTTGTCAGGAACGGCGCCCGCATAGGAAAGCGCGCCCGACACCCTCCTCGGGCAAGGCTCGGGGACTCTCTTCTGGAGGGCCTCAGACCTTACCACTCTCACGAGGGAGGTGCTTGGGCACCACTTGGAAGCGTGCTTCGCGGCACGTGTTCCGAGGGAGAGCATGAGGCGAGGAATGCCCACCACCCAAGAGTTCATCACCAAGACCACCCAAGAGCTACAAGACGCAAGAGCCATACGTGGCGACAGCCGCTCACAGAGTGTGGCTCACCACCCAGGCGTGGGTGCTGAGCTGCGCGCCTGCATCGACATCCCAGGGCTCAACAGGGCAGCATCTCAGGAACACTTCTGGCCATCATGCACGGGCCGCTGTGAGGGTCCACCGCACAGCTACGTTCGCATGACCTTCGGCTTGCCGAGCACGGCGTCAGCCTATCAGCGCAACCTGCGGCAAGTCCAGGCGGCTCAGGAGTCCAGGTTCCACGCCGTTCGGGAGGAGATTGCTACGGCCTTCAGGGAACCTCCTGAGCTCCCAGAGCCTCCTGAGGCTCAAGGTCCCGGTGGCTCATGAGGAGTCATTCCTTCGACGCGTGGCTTCAGATGCTCTGGATCTACTTCGTCTACAGACCCAGGTGACATCTTCCAAGTTCGTCTAAGCTCGGAGCGCCCCACGGGCTGCACTATTCCCAGGCCGCGTGGGTCTGTCCCTATGGCATGTCCCCCTTTTACTTATGTCTTTAGCTTACCTTGCTGGGGGCGCCCCTCGGGCTGCATCATCCCCATGCCGCTCGGGCCAGACCCAGTGGCATGTATCTACCTGCATTTATCCTAGTCGATCTGCTCTTCATGCTTAACCTGCCAACTGCTATCACCTGCTCGATCATCACCCCCCCCCCTCAGGGCCCCTACACAGGCACGACGCTAGTGCATGGGTCCGTCCCTACCACGACCGATAAATCTGAGTGGTCGAGCTCTGGCTCGCGGCATGCGCCGTGCACGTCACCTCATCAGGCCCTCAGTGCCTTCACTTCATCTGGACCAACCAGCGGCAGGCAGGCGGCAGTAACGACCAACCATGTTTCTCCTTGTGCCTGTTCACAGGAACCCCACGGGAAGGATAGCAGGCAGCACAGCGAGTCTCCTTTCCTCTCGTGCAACTCGCTTGCGCGTTAAAAGGGGGGCTCCTGATCATCGCGACTCAGGAGCTCTTACTGGCTCTCCAGCCCTCACCCCCTGGCCTTGACCACGGCATCACGACCTGGCATACCAGCGGCGGCTGAGCTCACTCGAGGGCCGGGACCTGAGGACGTAGAGCGTTAAGAGGAGCTCGGGAGAAGGAAAACTCGCACGGGCTGGCCTAGCTGTGTCGCGTAAGTTGGCGCGCAGCCCTAGCGCAACGTCGGGAATCACCGCAAAGTCATCAAGATAAGTTTCGCCCTTAGATCAGCAAAAAATTCGGGCCCCATAGTCGCTCACCCCATGCCGCAACCCCATTGCGGCCAAGTCATCTCCCTTTCTTTTCTTGCAATGGCTGCTTGGGCGCTAAGGAGGACCTCCTGAGCATCGCGCCTCAGGGGCTCTTATTGGACCTCGGGCCACGCACCTCCCGGCCTTGACAACGGCATCGCGACCTGGCATACCAGCGACGTCTATAGCCGCCTTGGGACCGGGACCCGTCGGCGTAGAGCAACAAGCTATCGCGTAGAAAGAAAGGGGAGGCCGAGCCTTAACGGGACGCGCATTCATCAAATTTTCACAACAAGGAAAATAGGTACAAAGGCATTGCGGATCCTTACATGCCCCCACGGGGTGATTCATGATTCTTCGCAGGAAACAAAAGCTGATGCTGGGGGGATCCTATCTACATCCTCCCGTGGCGGACGCCATCATCAACAGTGGGCCACGGGAGGCCGGCACCAACCCCATCCAGATCAGCGGCGGCGGCCGAAAGCCGCGGCCTTGCCCCGGGCACGGCGAGAGCTCGAGGAACGTAGCTGTCATCACTCGTCTCCGGAGTCTCCTGGAGCTCGGGAGATCTGCCGGATTCCCAAGGGTTGCTGCTGTTGGGGTAGTCGCGGGCGGAACGCGCGTTAGCCTCGCGCTCCTCTCCAGAGCAGCACTCCAGGCAGCGGCCCTCGGCGTCAAAGAACTTGAAGAGAAGCATGGAGGCGCCGTCGTACTCGAAGTGAATCGCGAGGGCACCCCTCGTGCGACAGATCCGCGCAATCTCACCCCAGCCGCGAGTCATGAAGATTTTGCCAATGGGTACCGCTTCGATCTTCGCTCTGATCGCTGGAGCGCCACAATCAGCATGCTGCAGCCAGAGCTCGAGAGGCCCCCTCAGCGGCATCACGTCGGAGAAGAACCATGGGAAGCGGATCCAGATGTTCAAAGGTGTCGGCGTCCACAGCACCAGCTCGCACGAGGAGTCCACCGTGTGGACGGCCCGCGTCGCCGAGGCGCGGCGGCCCCGGGTACAGTGAGGGTGACGCTGCTCGTTACTTCGTCCTCTTGAGCCTACGGCTGGGGCGTACAAGGGTAGCAGGTACCTCGGCGGAGGACGCTCGCACAAAGGCCTCGCCACCACCTGCAACGCCGCCTCGTCACGGTGATGGATCGACCTCTTCTTCGGCGGGAGTGGCTCCAGGGCATCCCGGGGGGCTCTCCCCTTCTCCTCGGCGGAGAATCTTCTGATGGGCGCCATTGGAGCAAGCAGTGGAGCAAGAAGGAGGAAGCAAGCAAGGAAGGGATGGGCAACGGGGGCTTCGCCCCCCTCCCCATTTATAGCAAGAGAAGGCCAACCGGCGTCTCCCATGATCACAGGTAATGATGGTATCCCTTGCATGTCGCAGGGACTTGTCAAGTCATGCAGTCGCCAAAGCAGCGTGGGGAAGCGGAGACACCCATGTTCAATCAACCACCATGCGTCAACCGAGGCCGCAGGCTTTTGGGGGCCCGTGGCGCTTCGAGCTTGACCCTTGGCTTCGCCGTGAAGCCAAACCCATGCGCACCTTGGGCTCGGGGGCTACCGTCGGTGTTCTGGGAACGGGGGTCCCCAGACTTGCCTGCCTGCGGCCCATGGCGTGGATGAGCCAGCAGGCCGTACGACCCATCTTCACCAGCAAAGCACTCAAGACCCTCGCGAGGGGCCAAGCCTCGCGAGGTGGACGACGCAAGACCTCATCCGGAGTGTCCTAGCTGGGCAGGCTCACAAGGAGCGGAGATATCAAGGCGGGGCAAACCTCACAAGGCTTTCGTGACGTGAACCGTGACGATCGACACCTGGCGGGCGCCAGCGCGCATAGCATCCTTGTTTCCTCTTTGGTGCAAAGGGGGCAAGCGCAGCCGCGGAGTACCGAGGCATCAGGCAAAGGTTGCCATTTCGGTGCAACAAGACCAAGACAAAGGACTGCAAGACGGAGGTCATCGTGGAGCCCGGAGCAGCGTCACCACCAGAACTTTGTGCAGGCGAAGACTACGTTTGTCAGGATAGCTTGTACTAGCTGTCCCCCTTCAAATTAGCCCGCCATTGTTGGCTCCCTTCCCGCTCGATATTTGGGAAGAGGACCAGGGCCTCTATAAATAGGACTATCCACCACAGTGGAGGGGGACGGTCAGAGACACAAGCTCACCGAGCCCAAGAACGCCTCAACCTCAGGAGGCCGTTCTTCCCTTGTATTGTTCATCATCAGCCCAAGAGCCAATCCACCACCACCACGCTGGAGTAGGGTGTTACACCGCAACGGTGGCCCGAACCAGTATAAACCCTATGTCCATCTGTGTTGTGAGTTCGTCGAGTTCGTTTGCGAGATCCTAGCAAGCTAGAGTGTAGATCGATTGGAGGGATAGACTTCATGCACACCCCAGTGTTCGAACCTTGAGGGTTTGCTGGGACCCCAACCCCGACAAAATCCTCGATCCATACTGCAGGATCGGTTGTGCCGTCGTATGATTCGATATTTACAGGCTTGAACTCCTCGGGGATTTCATGATCTAGTACTTCATCTATGAAGCAGAGCGGGTGTGCGGCGCCTCTATATCAGGCCGCATCGTGGCGGATCTCTAACGGAGTCCGTCTGCGGCATTCGGCTCGAGCGTGGTTAGGTTTGTCACGTCCAAATACGTATCCATCGTCGCGCCTCGAGGCACGTCCTCGTGATCCGTCGATCGATCTTGTGTGTCGTGCTCTACTATCCAGGGTCTGTCGAAGGTCGTACGTATGGCCCCAGACTCTTCCGTCCCTATTTTGATGGGGTGGTGGGGCGATCTGCTGTTCGGCCTGAGTTGCCGCTTTATCTCGACCGCGGATTGGCCGTTCCGCCGCCTTGTAACGACCGCGTGATGGTCGATCCGCATTACGCGAGGGAGATATATGCTCCGGCGCCTCCTCATTGAATTGAGGTAGTAGTCTGCGTTTCGGGTATCTCTTGGCTGGGCGATTGAGGCCGTATTCCTCGGCTGCCAGGACGTCAGTCCATCCGTTGACGAGCAGGTCTTGTTCAGCTTGAAGCTGATGTTGTTTCTTTTTCAGGCTCCTTGAAGTGGCTATGAGCTGAAGCTTGAAGCGCTCCTGCTCGAGAGGATCCTCAGGCACGATGAAATCTTCGTTGCCAAGGCTTGTCTCCTCCTCGGAGGGTGGATGGTAACTATCATCCTCTGGGTCATCTTCTATGGCCTGTTCGTCAGTGTTGTCTTGCCTGCTGTTGTGTTCCTGTTCGGATGTAGCCCCAGCGGGGTCTTTACTATTTTCAGTGTCGCCCGGAGTACTATTTTCCCCGGTGCTAGTGTTGTCGGCCTTTGAGAGACGGGGCTTAGGGCGGCGTTTGGGCCGCCGGCGTTTGGGCCTCTTCTTTGTCGTCGCCAGATCCTTTAGGTGTATCAACCATGTACATGTCATACGAAGAGGTAGCCGTCCAACGTCCGGTGAATGGCGGTTCTTAGCCTTGCTCCTTGTCGGCATCGTTGTCCATGCCGTCGATGTCTTCGGAGCCATAGTCAAGCACGTCAGTTAAGTCATCGACCGTGGCTATGAAGTGCATGGCGGGTGGGAAGCAAAATTCCTCATCATCCGTCTCTAGCTTCAACCGGACATAGTCCGGCTGAGAGTCCTTCTCCAAGGACAGATTATTAATAGATTTTAGCACATCACGCAAAGGCGAGTGCTGGAAAACGTCAGCGGCGCTGAACTCGAAGATCGATAACCGATCTAGCTCAGTGTACGCGGGCATACACAGTCCGGAACTTATAGCCAGAGAAGAGTCCGAAGTTCCGTCAAAGCGAATATTGAAGGAAATATGCCCTAGAGGCAATAATAAAGTTATTATTTATTTCCTTATTTCATGATAAATGTTTATTATTCATGCTAGAATTGTATTAACCGGAAACATAATACATGTGTGAATACATAGACAAACATAGTGTCACTAGTATGCCTCTACTTGACTAGCTCATTGATCAAAGATGGTTAAGTTTCCTAACCATAGACATGAGTTGTTATTTGATCAATGGGATCACATCATTAGGAGAATGATGTGATTGACATGACCCATTCCGTTAGCTTAGCACTTGATCGTTTGTTTACTGCTATTGCTTTCTTCATAACTTATACATGTTCTTATGACTATGAGATTATGCAACTCCCGAATATCGGAGGAACACTTTGTGTGCTACCAAACGTCACAACGTAACTGGGTGATTATAAAGGTGCTCTACAGGTGTCTCCAATGGTACTTGTTGAGTTGGCATGGATCAAGATTAGGATTTGTCACTCCGATTGACGGAGAGGTATCTCTGGGCCCTCTCGGTAATACACATCACTATAAGCCTTGCAAGCATGATAACTAATGAGTTAGTTACGAGATGATGTATTATGGAACGAGTAAAGAGACTTGCCGATAACGAGATTGAACTAGGTATTGGATACCGAGGATCGAATCTTGGGCAAGTAACATACAGATGACAAAGAGAACAACGTATAGTGTTGTGCGGTTTGACCGATAAAGATCTTCATAGAATATGTAGGAACCAATATGAGCATCCAGGTTCCGCTATTGGTTATTGACCAGAGACTTGTCTTGGTCATTTCTACATATTTCTTGAACCCATAGGGTCCGCACGCTTAAAGTTCTGTGACGATCGGTTTTATGAGTTTATATGTTTTGATGTACCGAAGGTAGTTCGGAGTCCCGGATTTGATCACGGACATGACGAGGAGTCTCAAAATGGTCGAGACATAAATATTGATATATTGGAAGCCTACATTTGGACATCTGAATAGTTCTGGGTGAAATCAGGAATTTACCGGAGTACCGGAGGGGTTACCGGAACCTCCTGGGGACTAATGGGCCTTGTTGGGCCATAAGGGAAAGAGAGAGGGGCCGGCCTAGGGCAGGCAGCGTGCCCTCTTCCCCCCTGTCCGAATTGCACTAGGAGAAGGGGGGTGGCGCCCCCCTTTCCTTCTCTTTCTCTCCCTGCCTTTCCCCCTCCTAGTAGGAGTAGGAAAGGGAAGAATCCAACTCCTACTAGGAGGAGGATTCCTCCTCCTAGGCGCGTCAACAAGGGCCGGCCGGCCTACCCCTTGCTCCTTTATATACAGGGGCAGGGGGCACCTCTAGACACACAAGTTGATCACAAAGATCTCTCCCAGCCGTGTGTGGTGCCCCCCTCCACCATAATCCACCTCGGCCATACTCTAGCGGTGTTTAGGCGAAGCCCTGCTGCGGTAGCTTCATCAACATCGTCACCATGCCGTCGTGCTGACGAAACTCTTCCCCAATCTCTACTGGATCGTGACTTCGCGGGACGTCACCGAGTTGAACGTGTGCTGAACGAGGAGGTGCCGTACGTTCGGTACTGAGGATCGGTCGATCGTGAACACGTATGACTGCATCAACCGCGTTGTCATAACGCTTCCGCTTAACGGTCTACGAGGGTACGTGGACAACACTCTCCCCTCTTGTTGCTATGCATCACCATGATCCTGCATGTGCGTAGGAATTTTTTTGAAATTACTACGTTCCCCAACAGTGGCATCCGAGCCTGGTTTTATGAGTAGATGTTATATGCACGAGTAGAACACAAGTGAGTTGTGGGCGATACAAGTCATACTGCTTACCAGCATGTCATACTTTGGTTCGGCGGTATTGTTGGATGAAGCGGCCCGGACCGACATTACGCGTACGCTTACGCGAGACTGGTTCTACCAACGTGCTTTGCACACATGTGGCTGGCAGGTGTCAGTTTCTCCAACTTTAGTTGAACCGAGTGTGGCTACGCCCGGTCCTTGAGAAGGTTAAAACAGCACCAACTTGACAAACTATCATTGTGGTTTTGATGCGTAGGTAAGAACGGTTCTTGCTCAGCCCGTAGCAGCCACGTAAAACTTGCAACAACAAAGTAGAGGACGTCTAACTTGTCTTTGCAGGGCATGTTGTGATGTGATATGGTCAAGGCATGATGCTATATTTTTGTATGAGATGATCATGTTTTGTAACGAAGTTATCGGCAACTGGCAGGAGCCATATGGTTGTCGTTTTATTGTATGCAATGCAATCGCCCTGTAATTGCTTTACTTTATCACTAAGCGGTAGCGATAGTCATAGAAGCAATAGTTGGTGAGACAACAACGATGCTACGATGGAGATCAAGGTGTCGCGCTGGTGACAATGGTGATCATGACGATGCTTCGGAGATGGAGATTACAAGCAGAAGATGATGATGGCCATATCATATCACTTATATTGATTGCATGTGATGTTTATCCTTTATGCATCTTATTCTGCTTTGTTTGACGGTTGCATTATAAGATGATCTCTCACTAAAATTTCAAGATAAAACTGTTCTCCCTAAGTATGCACCGTTGCCAAAGTTCGTCGTGCCGAGATACCATGTGATGATCGGGTGTGATAAGCTCTACGTCCATCTACAACGGGTGCAAGCCAGTTTTGCACACGTAGAATACTCGGGTTAAACTTGACGAGCCTAGAATATGCAGATATGGCCTCAGAACACTGAGACCGAAAGGTTGAGTGTGAATCATATAGTAGATATGATCAACATAGTGATGTTCACCATTGAAAACTACTCCATTTCACGTGATGATCGGTTATGGTTTAGTTGATATGGATCACGTGATCACTTAGATGATTAGAGGGATGTCTGTCTAAGTGGGAGTTCTTAAGTAATATGATTAATTGAACTTAAATTTATCATGAACTTAGTACCTGATAGTATTTTGCTTATCTATGTTGTTGTAGATAGATGGCACGTGCTGTTGTTCTGTTGAATTTTAATGTGTTCCTTGAGAAAACAAAGTTGAAAGATGATGGTAGCAATTACACGGACTGGGTCCGTAACTTGAGGATTATCCTCATTGCTGCACAGAAGAATTACGTCCTAGAAGCACTGCTGGGTGTCAGGCCTACTGCAGATGCTGCTGACAACGTTAAAAATGTTTGGCAGAGTAAAGCTGATGACTACTCGATAGTTCAGTGTGCCATGCTTTACGGCTTAGAACCGGTACTTCAACGATGTTTTGAACGTCATGGAGCATATGAGATGTTCCAGGAGTTGAAGTTAATATTTCAAGCAAATGCCCCGATTGAGAGATATGAAGTCTCCAATAAGTTCTATAGCTGCAAGATGGAGGAGAACAGTTCTGTCAGTGAGCATATACTCAAAATGTATGGGTATAATAATCACTTGACTCAACTGGGAGTTAATCTTCCTATTGATAGTGTCATTGACAGAGTTCTTCAATCACTGCCACCAAGCTACAAAAGCTTCATGGTGAACTATAGTATGCAAGGGATGAATAAGACTATTCCCGAGCTCTTCGCGATGCTAAAGGCTGCGGAGGTAGAAATCAAGAAGGAGCATCAAGTGTTGATGGTCAATAAAACCACCAGTTTCAAGAAAAAGGGCAAAGGGAAGAAGAAGGGGAACTTCAAGAAGAACGGCAAACAAGTTGCTGCTCAGGAGAAGAAACCCAAGTCTGAACCTAAGCCTGAAACTGAGTGCTTCTACTGCAAACAGACTGGTCACTGGAAGCGGAATTGCCCCAAGTATTTGGAGAATAAGAAGGATGGCAAGGTGAAGGTATATGTGATATACATGTTATTGATGTGTACCTTACCAGAGCTCGCAGTAGCACCTGGGTATTTGATACTAGTTCTGTTGCTAATATTTGCAACTCAAAACAGGGACTACAGATTAAGCGAAGACTGGCTAAGGACGAGGTGACGATGCGCGTGGGAAATGGTTCCAAAGTCGATGTGATCGCCGTCGGCATGCTACCGCTACATCTACCTTCAGGATTAGTTTTAGACCTAAATAATTGTTATTTGGTGTCAGCGTTAAGCATGAACATTATATCTGGATCTTGTTTGATACGAGACGGTTATTCATTTAAATCTGAGAATAATGATTGTTCTATTTATATGAGTAATATCTTTTATGGTCATGCACCCTTAAAGAGTGGTCTATTCTTGTTGAATCTTGATAGTAGTGATACACATATTCATAATGTTGAAGACAAAAGATGCAGAGTTGATAATGATAGTGCAACTTATTTGTGGCACTGCCGTTTAGGTCATATTGGTATAAAGCGCATGAAGGAACTCCATACTGATGGACTTTTGGAATCACTTGATTATGAATCACTTGGTACTTGCGAACCATGCCTTATGGGCAAGATGACTAAAACTCCATTCTCCGGAACTATGGAGCGAGCAACATATTTGTTGGAAATCATACATACTGATGTATGTGGTCCGATGAATATTGAGGCTCGCGGCGGGTATCATTATTTTCTCACCTTCATAGATGATGTGAGCAGATATGGGTATATCTACTTAATGAAACATAAGTCTGAAACATTTGAAAAGTTCAAAGAATTTCAGAGTGAAGTGGAAAAACATCGCAACAAGAAAATAAAGTTTATACGATCTGATCGTGGAGGAGAATATTTGAGTTACGAGTTTGCCCTACATTTGAAACAATGCAGAATAGTTTCGCAACTCACGCCACCTAGAACACCACAGCATAATGGTGTGTCCGAACGTCGTAATCGTACTTTACTAGATATGGTGCGATCTATGATGTCTCTTACTGATTTACCGCTATTGTTTCGGGGTTATGCTTTAGATACGGCTGCATTCATGTTAAATAGGGCACCATCAAAATCTGTTGAGATGGCGCCTTATGAACTATGGTTTGGCAAGAAACCAAAGTTGTCGTTTCTTAAAGTTTGGGGCTGCGATGCTTATGTGAAAAAGCTTCAACCTGATAAGCTCGAACCCAAATCGGAGAAATGTATCTTCATAGGATACCCAAAGGAAACTATTGGGTACACCTTCTATCACAGATCTGAAGGCAAGATATTCGTTGCTAAGAATGGATCCTTTCTAGAGAAGGAGTTTCTCTCGCAAGAAGTGAGTGGGAGGAAAGTAGAACTTGATGAGGTAACTGTACCTGCTCCCTTATTGGAAAGTAGTTCATCACACAAACCGGTTCCTGTGACATCTACACCAATTAGTGAGGAAGCTAATGATGATGATCATGAAACTTCAGATCAAGTTGCTACTGAACCTCGTAGGTCAACCAGAGCAAGATCTGCACCAGAGTGGTATGGTAATCCAGTTCTGGAGGTCATGTTACTTGACCATGACGAACCTACGAACTATGAGGAAGCGATGATGAGCCCAGATTCCGCAAAATGGCTTGAGGCCATGAAATGTGAGATGGGATCCATGTATGAGAACAAAGTGTGGACTTTGGTTGACTTGCCCGATGATCGACAAGCCATCAAGAACAAATGGATCTTCAAGAAGAAGACAGACGCTGACGGTAATGTTACTGTCTACAAAGCTCGACTTGTTGCAAAAGGTTTTCAACAAGTTCAAGGAGTTGACTACGATGAGATCTTCTCACCCGTAGCGATGCTTAAGTCCGTCCGAATCATGTTAGCAATTGCCGCATTTTATGATTATGAAATTTGGCAAATGGATGTAAAGACTGCATTCCTGAATGGATTTCTGGAAGAAGAGTTGTATATGATTCAACCTGTAGGTTTTATCCATCCAAAGGGAACTAACAAAGTATGCAAGCTCCAGCGATCTATTTATGGACTAGTGCAAGCCTCTAGGAGTTGGAATAAACGTTTTGATAGTATGATCAAAGCATATGGTTTTATACAGACTTTTGGAGAAGCTTGTATTTACAAGAAAGTGAGTGGGAGCTCTGTAGCATTTCTAATATTATATGTGGATGACATATTATTGATTGGAAATGATATAGAATTTCTGGACAGCATAAAAGGATACTTGAATAAAAGTTTTTCAATGAAAGACCACGATGAAGGTGCTTATATATTGGGCATCAAGATCTATAGAGATAGATCAAGACGCTTAATTGGACTTTCACAAAGCACATACCTTGATAAAGTTTTGAAGAAGTTCAAAATGGATCAAGCTAACAAAGGGTTCTTGCCTATGTTACAAGGTGTGAAGTTGAGTAAGACTCAATGCCCGACCAGTGCAGAAGATAGAGAGTAAATGAAAAGTGTTCCCTATGCTTCAGCCATAGGCTCTATCATGTATGCAATGTTGTGTACCAGACCTGATGTGTGCCTTGCTATTAGCTTAGCAGGGAGGTGCCAAAGTAATCCAGGAGTGGATCACTGGACAGCGGTCAAGAACATCCTGAAGTACCTGAAAAGGACCAAGGATATGTTTCTCGTTTATGGAGGTGAAAAAGAGCTCATCGTAAATGGTTACGTTGATGCAAGCTTTGACACTGATCCGGACGATTATAATTCGCAAACCGGATACGTGTTTATATTAAACGGTGGAGCTGTCAGTTGGAGCAGTTCTAAACAAAGCGTCGTGGCAGGATCTACATGTGAAGCGGAGTACATTGCTGCTTCGGAAGCAGCGAATGAAGGAGTCTGGATGAAGGAGTTCATATCCGATCTAGGTGTCATACCTAGTGCATCGGGTCCAATGAAAATCTTTTGTGACAATACTGGTGCAATTGCCTTGGCGAAAGAATCCAGATTTCACAAAAGAGCCAAGCACATCAAGAGATGCTTCAACTCCATCTGGGATCAAGTTCGGGTGGAGACATAGAGATTTGCAAGATACATACGGATCTAAATGTTGCAGACCCGCTAACTAAGACTCTTCCACGAGAAAAACATGATCAGCACCAAGGCTCCATGGGTGTTAAAATCATTACTGTATAATCTAGATTATTGACTCTAGTGCAAGTGGGAGACTGAAGGAAATACGCCCGAGAGTCAATAATAAAGTTATTATTTATTTCCTCATATCATGATAAATGTTTATTATTCATGCTAGAATTGTATTAACCGAAAACATAATACATGTATGAATACATAGACAAACATAGTGTCACTAGTATGCCTCTACTTGACTAGCTCATTGATCAAAGATGGTTAAGTTTCCTAACCATAGACATGAGTTGTTATTTGATCAATGGGATCACATCATTAGGAGAATGATGTGATTGACATGACCCATTCCGTTAGCTTAGCACTTGATCATTTGTTTACTGCTATCGCTTTCTTCATAACTTATACATGTTCTTATGACTATGAGATTATGCAACTCCCGAATATCGGAGGAACACTTTGTGTGCTACCAAACGTCACAACGTAACTGGGTGATTATAAAGGTGCTCTACCACTAGTGCAGAACCGGGCTTTAGCGTCGGTTCGTAACGGCCTTTAGTGCCGGTTCCACAACCGACACTAAAGAGTGGGGACTAAAGGTCCCCCACTTTAGTACCAGTTCATCACGAACCGGCACTAAAGTGCCACCACGTGGCACGAGCCAGGCCCGGGTGCATGTAGGACATTAGTGCCGGTTGGTAACACCAACCGGCACTAAATGTTTGGGGTGGTTTTGGTTTTATTTTTTATTTTCCATTAATTTTGTGTTTGTACACGTTATGCATATATATAAATAGATTTTCTCGTAGAACCGATCATATATATATATATATAGGGCAACACTATTCTAATCCCAGGATCAGAATAGTTATTTGGATCATAGCAACCTATATAGGCACCGACGAGGTGTTCCTGAGATCCCGCAAATGAAAAAAAACCAACCACCCATCCCCCACCTCCCGCACCTCGCACTCTCCCCCCGACACACCCGCCGCCGCCGCCCCAGGAAACCCCCAACCCACCCATCGTCGGGGACCACCCAACCGCCGCCGCCCTCAACCCCAGGCGTCGTGGCCCCCGACCCCAGGCGTCGCCGCCCCGCCAATCCCGGGTGTCGCTGCCCCTTGAAATCTCCCAATCCGGAATCACGCCAGCCAGCCACCCCACCCATCGCGGCGGCGCCTTCTACCATGACGCCGCCGCAAGCCTTCTATGGTGACGCTGATGCCGGCCTCCTCTCACAGCACCGCCAGCGCTCTGCTCGTAGAAGTTCGATGCGGGATCCAGAAGAAGTTCGAGGAATGCTCCTGACACCAGAGCTACCATCCACCCCCGCTCTCCGCCCCCGCGTGAGGATCCTACCGAAGAAAGCGAGATTGACTCACCCAAGCATTGACTCCTCCCGGGCTCTGCCGCCCTGCTCCCATGATCCGCCGCCCCCAGCAGCAACACCCTTGCTCCCCAAAGCAGCCGCCCAGGGGCATTATGCCATCTGTAGTGCATCTAGCCCAACACACCATGCTCCTCAACTCTCTCCTCTGCACCTCCTGCCTTGGCATCCCTCGCGTGTGACCTTCTCCAGCTCCTCTGATCGACCTTCCCATCATCTCTTGCTTGAACCCGTGCACCACTTCTTCTGAATCAGCTCTACTCGTTCGAAGCTACAAGTAACTTTGTTGCTTCTCCAATATTGTTTGCAAATTCAGTATTGTTGGTATGGATATTTCTCTGATGTTCATCTTAGTATGTTAAAAAAATAACCATGAACGATTGGGTCTGTATCTGCATAAAAGAGATCATGTTTCTGAGTATTAATTTGATAATTCATTTCATATGTTGTTAAAAAACAATTAACAGTGTAGAATGTGAGGAATTGAATTGTACGTGCTAATGCGTGTGTTCATCCTCTGTTGTGTGCCTGCGTCCGAGGATCTTCCTGGACTTCTTTACGTCTACAGAGGACCATTTATAAATCCTAATGTGCAGTTGTTCTTGTGTGTGTGTGTGTGTGTGTTGTTCTTCAGAGCATTTTCTTCAGGGCAGTGGAGAGAACCCTCACCCTTATCTGATCTGCAGCGCCGCCCGAGTCGTCCCAACGCAACCCCAAGCTGTTCAACTATGCAGCCCCGGGCCGTTCAATGACAGAGCCACTGGAAATTCATGAACACATCACCTGGATCCTGCTGCCCACCATCCAGTTCAATTTCTGCTGAATCTGGTGAAGGGAGACTTCTTCTAAGATCAATTCCCTCTTTGGTTTCGTTTCCACATGTCTCCAGTTGCTATTTGCCGGAAAGATTTATGTATACTGGTATCTCCATGTACTGAACATGTTAGAAAGATATCTCATGTATATTCATCTCTTGTGTGCTGTAGCCCCTTAGCTCGCCGCGTCTTCTCAGCAAGCCGTGGAGACAAGACCATGCATCTAAAATTGTTCCTGATGGAGACACCACTCTACTTGTTGCTACCTACATCCCGTGGAAGACAGTGGGCACGACCTTGCTATAGACCCTGCATGTTGCTGCGGTCGTGCTCCTGGCTACCTAGGCGTGCCCGTGCCTCTAGCTCCCGCCAGAAAATTGGCCACCATTGCAGGTCAGCTTCTCCTGATGCGCCAGTCCAGCTGCGAAAATGAAGAGTACAGGGAAGCTTCTCCAGAAAAATGGCCACCATTGCGGTTGGTTTCTGAATCAAGATGTTGCTTGTCTGAGAGTACAGGGAAGAAGAAAATCACGGAGAAGATAACGCATCAGCACTGTGTGGGTAAGGTGAGAGAAGATACGAAGGGAATGTGTGGTGGAGAAATGCAAGTCCGCCACTAGTTAGTGCATCTTTTATGTAAAAAAGGATTGGGTGCTTGTAGTTACAGTGTGGCCATGTCATTTGAGAATATTGTTTGTAAGCGTGCATTGTCTTTTTGCTGCTGATTCTTATGCTCAAATGATCCCTAAATTTATATAGTGTTTGCACACTCATTTTACATCTTCCCTTCTCTTTTTGTGCATGTTTTGCACCTTAAAAATCGTTGTGTCAAGAAGTTCATATATAACTACCAAGGAATTCATGAAACGAAAATTTAGAAGTCGAAAAAGTTTACTCTACAATAAGTTTAATTTATTTAGCTCGGCAAGTTCATAGGACAAAATATGGGTGGTTTTATTTTATTTTTATGTATATAAGAGAAAGAGAAAAAAGTTCAAATGTAAGAAATGAAAAATTCAAAAATTTGTAACAAGATACAAAGTTCATGTATGAAATTCGCGTGAAGAAATAAAAGGGTGCATTTTTGAAAAAGATACAAGTACATGTTCTCTAATTCCTCATGTTTGCCTGGTGGTCCTCGAGGAGTAAAAACACAGCGGTCCGAAGTTTATTAAAAAATAATGATTTTTTTGTTACTAATAAAAGAATTAAATAAGCATCCAACCAATCGAAGTTTACAAAAACTCAAAAAAAATCTCGTTACTAAGGAATAAAACGAAGAAGTTCAAATTAAAATAAAGGAACAAATATAAAAAGTTTAAATACGTTTTCCCCTTATAAAAAAGCTAGAAGTTCAAACTAAATTAACAAAGTGGTTCGATGTTCGTTTAAATACTAGGATTTTACCATTATTAAAAAATTAAGATATACATTGTTATTAAAGAATCAACGATGAATTTCAGAATGAAAAAACTATCAAATTTGATGTTTAATTAAAAATTAAAAACAATTATGTACTTAAAAATGGAAAATGTGAAGTTCGCATTAAATAAAACAAAAGTTCAAAGTATATTAAACCTAGGATTTACAAGTTCAAAAAACATAAAAAACGGAGAGAAATTCAATTTTTTTTCTTTTTAATTGGCGGCTTTATTACAAATTTAGATGTTTATTACAAAACCCTCATTTTTCTCGTTACTAAAGAAATAAACAAATAATTTCAAATTTTAAAAATAGAGCATTCAAAATTGATAAAAATACTCAGATTTTTCTCATTACCCACTAGGAGTTCAAATCAATAAAATGAAAAGAGTTGAAAAAATATTACAAAAAATGATTGTACATGCTCTGTAGGCCAAAAAGTTGGCTTGAATTTATGTTTTCTGAAGGTCAAAATGTTGTGTTCGAGAAGGTCGAGTGTGTTATCTCAGCAAGTTCAAGCAAAATTAAGCATGCAAGGTAAAACATCGGAGAATTGTGATTTTTTAGAATTCAAGTGACAAAATATTTTGAAAAAGAGCACAAAACAAAATTTAAATCTAGAAAAATCACTTCAAAACACTAACAAGAATGTGGTGAAAATTCTTGTTTGCTTGTGTTCAAATTTTGTAATTGCTATGGTGTCCACCGTTCTGTATAGAAAAAGTAGGAAATACAAATAGTTTAATTTTAAAACTTCAGTAGTTAACAAAATGATTTTCCCCAATACTAAAAGAATAAAAGCAAGAAGTTCAAATTTTAAAACGGAGTAATTCAATCTTTATAAAAAAACTCAGATTTTCCCTGTTACTAAATAATAAAACCAACAAGTTCAATTTTAAAAAACAGGGCACTTCAATATTTATTACAAAAACTCGAAATGTTTTCCATTACTAATGAATGAACCATGAAGTTCAATTCGAAATAACGAAGAAGTTGTACGATATTACAAAACTAGGATTTTTTCCCGTTACAAATGAATAACACCAAGAAGCCCAAATTTAAAAAAACAAGAAGTTCAATTTTAAGAAATAGAATGGTTCAATGTATATGGAAACACCTAGATTTTCCTTGTTACTAAATAATAAACTAAGAAGTTCAATTTCAAAAAACGGAGCAGTTCAATAATTATTACAAAAACTTGAATTTTTCTTCTTACTAATGAATAAACCAAAAAGTTCGGGTTGAAATAACGAAGAACTTCGACATTTACTAAAGAAACAGCAGTTCTTCACATTTCTAAAAATACACAAAGAGGTTCAAAAATTGAACAAATAGAGCGGTTTCATGTCTATAAAACAACGAGAAGTTCAAGTACTGCAAGGAATGCATTTCAGGTGAAAAATAAGATCGGGGGCATCCCGTCGATCCCTCTTCGGCCAACCATCACCTCCCCATCCCTTTGACCTCGACCTGCAACCGGGGGAGGTCTCGACCTGCAGCTGGGGGCGGTCTCAACTTGGAGCTTGCCTATGCGTCGCTGCGATCCGCTAAGGCCGAGGTCCACCACCTACAGCCGTGCGTGCTTTTGAGCCATGCTGGCACATGTTGATTTTTGACTCCTCTTGAATTGCGCCATGTGCAGGTCGAACAAAATGTTCACGGCAGGTCAAGTGAAAAACTAATGGCAGGACGAACACATATGCTCTTCTACAGGAACAAAAAAAATGATCATGCTACTTTCCACAGAACATAATAAAAAGGTCAATGTGCTTTTGAAAAAGAAAAATCAAACTGACATTTGAAAACATGCAGCAGAAGTTCATGTCAAACTAATGGGGCGATTCAACATTTATTCTTGAAAAAGTGGAGAAAATTATACATGCTTTGTAGGTCAAAAGTTTGGCTTTAATTTATGTTTTGCGAAGGTCAAAATGTTGTGTTCGAGAAGGTCAAGTGTGTTATCTCGGCAAGTTCAAAATAAATTAAAACATGCAAGGTAAAACATGCAAGGAAACAAAAGGAAAGGGAGAAGTTCAATTTTTAAAGATGACGCGATTCAACGTGTAAACTAATGTTGAAAGAAAACAAAAAGGAAAGGAGAAGTTCAATTTCTAAAGATGACGCGATACACGACATGTAAAGCAATGTTGAAAGAAAATAAAAAGAAAGGAGAAGTTCAATTTCTAAAGATGACATGGTTCGACGTGCTAAACAATGTTGAAAGAAAACAAAAAGAAAAGGAGAAGTTCAATTTCTAAAGATGACGCAGTATCATTTGTATAACACTAATGAATGGATGAGAAATTACAAACGAAAATACGTCACAGAAGTTCAATGTGAAAACAGCATGAAGTTCAACTACTATGCTGAATGAATTTCAGATGATTTTTTTAAATCGTCGCGAGTACGAAAAAATGATCAACACGGGAAAGTTGTGTGTTCACAACATCTTTCCATTGGTATATCACTTGCTCAATTCCGGTGAGTGGATGGAGAGCTAGGAGAAGTGGATGGAGATCTACGAGCAAAAAAATCACGTGAAAAATAGAGTGAAGTTCAGGTACACGCGCCGAGAAGTTCAGGTTCTTCACGCGGTGCATTTTCGAAGAATCTGTTTTGCGATAAAGGCAGAACGCATGATCCCGATGTTTTCGAAATTACTTGAAAACGGCTAGGAATCAGAGAAAACCATCAACATGAAAAAGTTTCGCATTTTCCGTAGCTTTTCAGCGGTATATTATTTGCCCTATTCCGATAAATTTTGTAGAAATTACGGTGAAAATAAGTTTTTAGCCATTTTCAAAACTGACTTAGAACCATAAAGAATTGGGAGAAACAATACATACCGAAAAGTTTTGCATTTGTTCAAGCTTTCCAACGCCATATCATTTGCTGCATTCGGACGCACGGTTAAAAAATTAGCTCGAAAATACAAACTCGGTAGGACTTGGACCGTTTTCCAAATTACTCTTAAACCATTCAAAACCATACCTGGCCAAACGGGTCGGCCCGACACGGCACGGCCCGGCCTGTGCTAATCGTGCCTGGCCCGGCATGGCCCGCCATGGCACGTTTAATAGTCGGGCCGTGCCGTGCCGGCCCACGGGCGCCGCTCCTTGGCCCAGGCATGGCCTGATTAGTAAACGGGCCGGCCTGATGGCCCGTTTAGCACGCTGGGCTGCACATATTTAGCCTGTTGGGCTGTTTTTTAGGCCTATTGGGCTATATTTTAGGTATAAATATATAAAAAAAAATCTAAAAATTATATAAAAAAATTTAAACGGGTCGTGCCATGCCGGCCCGCGTGCCCAGGCTCCAGGCCCAGGCACGGCCCAAGGCGTGCCGCATGCCGGGCATGGCCCATTTAGCCCGTGCCGTGCCTGGCCCATAGCGGGCCGTGCCGGCGTGCTCGCGGGCTGGCCTGTTTGGCCAGCTATATTCAAAATTAGAAAAAAAAAACTTTCAAGATCACTACAAGAAATATGTCAACTTATGACCTTCTGTCAGTGACCCTCAAAGAATTGGTCATAAATCTATGACCATTTCAGACCAATTGGTCAAAAGCTGTTCGGGGGGCTCTAAACCCTAAACCATTGCGACCGTTTTGGTCAGAAAGGTCGTTATTTCCTTACATGAAATGGTCATAAAGCAAACAGTGCTAGTCCGCTGCCTTATTTCTAGTTGTTAACGACCAATATAGATGGTCATAGCCTTGTAAATTGTGGTGGGTTGCTATGACTAGGCGCCACCTCATCAGTTTTCCCTATGTGTCATGTCCATGTAGGGGTGGAAACGGATCGGATGCGGATCGGATAGTGCTCTTGCCACTTCCATTTTCATATTTTCAAAATGAATACGAATCCGAATACGGATGTTATCGGATACGGATGCGGCTCGGATATTATTCGAATACGGATACGTATCGGATATTTTCTTGATTCGGAACGGATACGAATAATATCAACATATTGCTTAAGTAAATTAGTCAATACCTATGTGACCTGAAATAATCAACTTGTGACATACAATAAGTCAATAATAAATAGGTTTATGAATAAATACTATTGTAATGCATAATAATTTATAAGTTTAATCATATAAATAGTAAAATTTGACCACTTATTGGGCTTTTATGTTGGATAATTGGAATATTGGGTCTAGAATTTTGAAAATTACCTCCCATAATCTTATTCGAATACGGATATATCCACTTCCATATCCATATTTGTCTCAAAATCTCCTACCATATTTTATTTTTTATTTGTTTAATAAATTCGGATATGGATAATTTCCATTTCCATTTTGGTCCGGATGTGGATGTTTCGGATACGAATAGGCATTTTCTCGAATACGAATATCGGACATTTCGGATTATCCGCTACCAATTTCCACCCCTATGTCCATGTGGCAGTTTTGCCCTAGGTTGTGAAGCAACCTATATTTCTGTCATTCCCAAAATTCCCCAAAAAATCTCATAAATTCTTTGGGTCATATCTTCGTCAAATATGTAAAAACCTTCCTTGCCTAGTTCAAAAATAATTCAAAAATATTCATTTTCCTATTCTGTTCAGAACAACAGTTTGTGAAGGAAGTACCACTTTTGCATCTCCAAATAGTATCCATTTTCTACAGTGCTTTCCTATGCCCAAATAACCATCCTCCACCAAATTCCAGCTCAATCCATTCATTATTTTGAGCTGAGCTTCAACATTTGTATTTATGTCTAGTGTGGTAGCTTGCAAAGCAAGTACCACCTAGGCTCCTCGTTTTGAGCTGAAAACTTGTGAAGACGGTCTTCTTAGTAACTGATCATCCTCAGCCAAAACTCACGCCCATTAGCCATTTACATTTCCCGTACCGCTAATCAAACACTTGGCTGCTAATTCATGTTTGAGCATCGATCGGTCTCCTCGTGAGAATCTTATGTTGTAATTTTCTTCCTAGCACCTACCTGGGGAGTGCCCAACCCACTAGACATGCCTAGGCTGCCCAGAACACATGGCAACGCCACGGTCACGCGGTGACCACGCGGCGGGCATGCGAGTTTACACGCTCTAGAGTTGGGGGCCTCGGCCACCGCCCAAACCTCGATGTATC
The DNA here is from genome assembly GCF_003073215.2 of Triticum urartu. NCBI lineage: Eukaryota > Viridiplantae > Streptophyta > Magnoliopsida > Poales > Poaceae > Triticum > Triticum urartu. The sequence goes on from NC_053026.1 coordinate 25,448,858, forward strand.
GCCACCAAACCATGTATTTATGATTAAATAGGTACTTATGTAACTAGAAATGATTTTTGGAAAAAATAAATAGCAAACTATGAGGCAGCTGCAGTTCAAATTTGACCCGCTTCCAGCTGAACTGGTGAAAATTTGTCTTTTTCACGAGAGGTGGATCAAAACTTTTTACACCCAACCATTTTGTCAATTGTGCATTAAATATGTCCTAGTATTTTAGAAAAATGATTTGGTCCAATTTTGCAACCATTATTTTGGAGGTCCTTTCACAAAAAAACCTCCTTTTGGGCACTCGAAAAATGGAAAATGGTTTTTTCGTTCAAAGAAAATAAAAACTTCCTTAGGCAACATTGTTTGCCATTCCAATATGCACCCTTGTGCACAATATGAGATCATTTGAACAAACTATGCCATGAATGTGGCCATAAGATTGATCATTTGCCTTGAAAGCCATGAATCTTCACACTTAATAGCTCATTTCTGAGAACACTTTTTTAAAATAATTACCGTATTACAAGTTTATTTTTTTTCCTGGAAACTTGGTCACATATAATGACACAATGCGAAGGTTTTCCAATTTTCTGATTTTTTTTGAATTTTGTATGCCCTTTTCAAAATGCGATCAAAACGGCGGGCTTGACTGTTCCTAGCTAGTGGTTGAATCTTGGAAAACTTTTGATGTTTCTCTGATTAAATAGATACTTATGTACCTAGAAATGATTTTTGGAAAAAATAAATAGCAAACTATGAGGCAGCTGCAGTTCAAATTTGACCCGCTTCCAGCTGAATCGGCGGGAATTTGTCTTTTTCACCAGAGGTGGATCAAAACTTTTGACACCCAACCATTTTGTCAATTGTGCATTAAATATGTCCTAATATTTTATAAAAATTATTTGTTACAATTTTGCAACAAATATATGGTAGGTCCTTCACAAAAAAACCTCATTTCGGGCACTCAAAAAATGGAAAATGAATTTTCGTGCAAAGAAAATGAAAACTCCCTTTGGCAACATTGTTTGGAATTCCAAGATGCACCCTTGTGCACAATATGAGATCATTTGAACAAACTATGCCATGAATGTGACCATGAGATTGAGCGTTTGGGTTGAAATACATTAATCTTCACACATGATAGCTCATTTATGAGAACACTTTTCTAAAATAATTTCCGTATTACAAGTTTATTATTTTTCCTGGAAACTTGGTCACATATAATGACACAATGCGAAGGTTTTTCAATTTTTTGATTTTTTTTGAATTTTTTATGCCCGTTTCAAAATGCGGTCAAAACGGCGGGCTTGACCGTTCCTAGCTAGTGGTTGAATCTTGGAATTTTTTTGGTGTTTCTCTGATTAAATAGATACTTATGTACCTAGAAATGATTTTTGGAAAAAATAAATAGCAAACTATGAGGCAGCTGCAGTTCAAATTTGACCCGCTTCCAGCTGAATCGGCAGGAATTTGTCTTTTTCACCAGAGGTGGATCAAAACTTTTGACACCCAACCATTTTGTCAATTGTGCATTAAATATGTCCTAGTATTTTATAAAAATGATTTGGTCCAATTTTGCAACAATTATTTGGGAGGTCCTTCACAAAAAAACCTCCTTTTGGGCACTTGAAAAATGGAAAATGGTTTTTTCGTCCAAAGAAAATGAAAACTTGCTTAGGCAAAATTGTTTGCCATTCAAATATGCACCCTTGTGCACAATATGAGATCATTTAAGCAAACTATGCCATGAATGTGGCCATAAGATTGATCATTTGGCTTGAAAGCCATTGATCTCCACATGTGATAGCTCGTTTCTGAGAACACTTTTTTAAAATAATTGCCGTATTACAAGTTTGTTATTTTTCCTAGGAACTTGGCCACATATAATGACACAATGCGAAGGTTTCCCAATTTTTTGATTTCTTTTGAATTTTGTATGCCCGTTTCAAAATGCAGTCAAAACGGCGGGAATGACCGTTCCTAGCTAGTGGTTGAATCTTGGAAATTTTTTGGTGTTTCTCTGATTAAATAGGTACTTATGTACCTAGAAATGATTTTTGGAAAAAAAAATAGCAAACTATGAGGTAGCCGCAGTTCAAATTTGACCCGCTTCCAGCTGAAATGGCGGAAATTTGTCTTTTTCACCAGAGGTGGAATAAAACTTTTGACACCCAACCATTTGGTCAATTTTGCATTAAATATGGCCTAGTATTTTAGAAAATTGATTTTTTCCAATTTTACAACAAATATTTGGTAGGTTCTTCACAAAAAAGAACCATTTTTACCACAAGAAAATGATTAAAAATATCTAGAAAGATAAAAAATGCATGCAAATCGGTGATCATCCATAAAAATGGGGCCTAACTTGAGTGAAAATTTTAGTTGTGCCGTTTTGCAAAATATTTTGATAGTTGCTTTACAAAATTCCCCTATTTTTAGTACTTAGAAACTATTTTAAATCACTGATCTTCCGAACCAATCAGGGCTCTTCCCACGGATCGATGACATGGCATCCATCCATCCATCTCTCCATCCCACATCCATCCATCCATCCATACATCCATCTATCTACAGAAAAAAAGAAACAAAAAAGAAAAAGAGACACCCCACGCACCCCCAACCCTAGATCAAACCCCTCCCCCCTCGCACCCCTCCTCCCTCCTCCCAATCTCCTTGCCGCCGCTGCCACCTCCTCCTCCCCGTCCCCGGCCCCTCCCGATCCACCTCCTCCTCGTCATCTCCCACCCACCGCCGACCTCGTCGTCCTCCTCACCGACGCCGACCTCGTCCCTCCCTCCCCTACCCTAGCGCTGCGCCCTCCCCGCCAGCCCCTCTGCAATCACACCAACACCATACGCACAGATCCGGCGTCTCCGACCTCGATTTCACTTCCCATCCCCCTTCCCCACGCTCCTCTCGAGCTCCAGATCCCCGGCCGCGACGACCCCTTCCTCAGCTTCCTCCGGGAACCCTATCCCCTCAGATCCGCCCGCCGCCACGTCATGGTCAAGTTCTACGCGCCCTGGTGTGGCCACTGTCGCGCGCTCGCACCTCACTGCAGGGGATCGACGTCGCGCTGGCCAAGGTGGATGCCATCGAGGACCACGACCTGGCCGGATCCGCACACACCGGAGCGACGCGGCGCGCATCTCCTCTCCGGCTGGCCATGGTGGGTGAGCGTGAATCCCTCCCTTGTCTTTGTCTGTTTCTTCATCTGATTCCTCCTGCCTGCCTGCGTGTGTGTGATTTGTTTTGTGTCTGATCTGATCTGTAGAAGCTGCTCTGCTCAAGGTGGTGCACAAAGAAGCCCTCATGGCGGCTGTTGCAACTGGACGTCCTCCTCCAACCCACCCCCTATATGAAGGACTTGGTGAGCTCTACCCAGCCCCCCTGATTGATTTGATTTGATTTGCACATGAACGCTAGCGATTCTTCTTCTTCCGGACACAAATTGGTCATGTTATGCTGTTGCAGGAAGACGTCGGGCCATGGAGCAGCCCTTCCTTGTGTCAACTTGTTGTTTGCATATTTCCCTTCTCTTTTTCTGAATGATTGATTCATTGATGCAGAAAATTATCCATCTTCTCACCGTGTGTGTTTAATCACACTAGTCTTGTAAACTGCACATTTACACTGTAACTCCGCTGTAGAACTATAAATATACTAGTGCATTCAACCGATTCACTACTGTAAATTACAAATGAGGTTCACAAACTTACACTCATTTATAGTGGTATAATCTATAGTTCTTACAGTGGTTATATGCAGCAGTTTTGGTTCATAATTTTCAAGATGTACTCATGTTAATCACATTGCAATTTTTGTTCTACTGTTCATCTACTTTGTTCTCATGTACACCACCCTCTTTGTTCTGTTGGTTTGACAGCGGGTCTAGTTGAGTGCAATCCATTTGGCCACTGTAATATTTACATAGTATTATTTTAAGTCCTAGTAGTAATGCCACTGTAATATTTACACAGTGTCAATGTAAGTTCTATGTAAATACAATCACCGATTATCTATAAGTTCCTGTCACGATGTCACTGTAATTTTCAAACAGTGTGTATGTAAGTACTGTGTAAATACACTGTAATTTTTAGAAGTTCCAGTGCTAATTTTGACTTAAGTTGCGTGTATGTAGATTGTAATTCTTAAGATATCATTGTAAGCACACTGCAAGTAGACTCTAAGTAGACTATAATGACTGTAATTATCACTATAATTTTCTCTCTCTCAAATGACAGTGTAAGTTCTGTGTGAATCCACTGTGATCATTGTTTTCATACTTTCTATAAGTTCTGGTCATAATGTCACTGTAATAATCACACGGTATGAGTGTAAGTTCTGTGTAAATGCACTTTAATTTTAGAAGTTCCAGTGCTAATTTGACTGCAAGTTTTGTGTATTTAGATTGTAACTCTTAAGATATCACTGTAGCTGTAAAGTAGACTGCAAGTTACCAGCAGATTGTAAGGACTGTACGTTGACACCATTGATGCCAAACCTACAAACAGTAGTTTGATGGATCTGTAGGTTTTTTTTTTGGGTTGTGGTATTGCGATAGTTGTAGCTCACATGTTTAAAACCAGGTCCAGTTCCAAACCGATTAGGATTGGCCTTTTAGCAGCATGGATTTACCAAGTTGGGATGTTGGGATAGTTGGATTCCCATTGTCTCTTGTAGCACCGAATGCTAGTATGTGTTTTACTAAAGTCATCAGATAGTTAACTCATTGTGAGATGTCCACTCTTGTTTTCTTAATAAACATGAACTGTTAAGTCATCTATTCCTGGCTGTTGCTTTTGTTCAATATATATGTGTGCTTTCTGTTCTTTTGCAATGTCCACAAACTACTCTGTTTTGTTAATTATATGTTCGATGAGCAACCGGAGCTTATAGTGCTGATTCTGATGATTATGTATGTTCGTAGGGATATGAAAGAGAGGTTGCAAAGGCTGCAACCGAGGAACATAAGAAGAAGCCAGTGGTACTGCACCCAGCCCTGTGCTCCTGCTTGGAATCTCTGCGGCGCGTGTGATCTGACTGGGTTGGGTTGGTGTCTGGTTACAGGACAAGGTGGTGAACTCGCTGTTCGAGAAGAGGCCGAAGCAGTTCGGCATCGGCGGCGCGCTACTGCTCATGCCCCCTACCATTGACCTGAACAGTGGCATTTGAACACCACCACTACTAGTATAATTTAGCTTTATTTTCTAATCAGTAGGTATCTAGTACTAGTAGACTTGTGGTAGCCCGGTGATGGTGATGTTCTTCTAGTCCCAGTTTCATACTTTCAGCTGTGCAAGGACTAAGTTCAGTAGTTGGCAGTTTAATCTAGTATGTGATGATGAAAGGACTAAGTTCAGTACAAATATTGTGTTAACTCCTTACAATTAATTTCGGATCCCTTCATCTGAGAATTTAAGCATGTTATCTACTCCATGCAGAGCAAGACACATACTAGTAGAAAATAGCATGTCATAATGGATAAACACTGGTTAGTAAGGAGTTAATTCTGTGATTTCCTTACTGCAAATCTAGGCATACGAGCTACTATAATTATGCAGTAGGAAAGAGCATGTCCTGATGCTTCAGATTAGCATGCAGTGGAATTAGTTCTGGATTCCTTGATTGCAAGTCCAAATATGTGAGCTAGTAGTCACGGTGGTGTACCTACACAGCTTTGCTGTTAACTGCTTGGACTGAATTAATTGATTGATAGCCTTTTTTACCTACACAAGCTAGCAGCGGACTAACAATTTGTAGTGAATTAATTGATGTACCTAGAGGAAATAAACAGTAAACTAACCCAGATCATTGTTGGGAATGCTGGTCATTGTCGCTGTGTGAGTACAGTTTCTTATTGCCTTGTGTCAATGGACCCACTGATCTGAAGTCAGCCCTTAATGTGTGGATGGTTCTGCTGTTTTGCAGGTGTTTGAGATGGTCTTCCTGTTGGTGCATGAGGAAGAGGAAGTGAAGTCATTTATTTGTCCACCGAGGAAAAGGAAGCGTGAAGTCTTTGATCTGTCTAGAGGGTAAGTCCTCGGTCTGTCCCACTCTTCCTTTGCTATGTGATTGTGACCTCCATGTGTTATCTACTTATCTGGACACTTTGGTTCATATACTATTCTTGTGATTTTCCAATGCTATGTCAAGAAATGAATCTGTAACCTTTAATGAATTCAATGTATGATCGTGATGAGAACGAATGAATGAATGATATCATACCAACTTGTTTTTGCCCTTGATTAGTATCATTTGTGGTAGCTCATAAGCAACATGATCTTTTTCTTGCTCCGAGTCCCTAAGTGTGGTGTTGTACTTTTGTTAACTAGATGGACAAAATTTTAAATTTGGTGAACATTAGTAGCTTAGTTGTGCTTGATTGATGTCCTTCTAGCTGCTACTGTTAATTGTTACTGCCATGATGTTGACACTGCTTAGAATATGTTCTGCGCCTTAATTCTAGTAGTATTTGTTGTCAAAAGCATGGTTGTATTGTGAGCCATGAATTTCTTGGAGCATTCTTAGAGCTTGCTGGTATTTACTTTTTCCCACCAATATAATATTAGCTAATATTTACTCATGGTTGCTACTATTATCTGTGCCCTCATGCTTTAGGATCGACCCCTAGCTTATTGCTTTCATTCTGAATTCACAGCCATGATAATGATCTTTTCCTATCTTTTACAGGAGCTCCAGGCTCAAGAAGTTGGAAAAAGGGAACGGTTCATCTTTGTAGCTAATTATATGTTCCTGGATGATGTGAATGGCTGTTATAGTACTTCATAGCAGCACTTTTGTAGTTGTTCTATATTCCTGGATGATGTGAACTATGGCATGATTGTAATATATATAATATACTCATTTTGGTCGTCATTTATGAAAATTTGTGTGATTGGGGCTCTCTTGACCAAAGTACTCGTTATTTATTGCTGATACTTTATTGTTGATATGTCGGAAATGAAACATATACTATTTGGGCCCTAAAAAAGCCACAAATCAAACAATTCAGAAAAAATTAACAAATTACTAAAAGAATCAATTGTGAAAAGGCGATGGCCAAGTAAATAAAAAGGCTTAGGCCCAAAAATGAAATAGATCACAAAAAGGCCATGATCCATGAAATAAAAAGGCTAAAATGTTGGGCTAGGCCCATGTAGCTACCGAAAATAAACAGAAAAAATATATGTTAAAAGGCTGAATTAATGGGCTAGGCCCGTGTAAAACACCGAACTGGACCGGGCTGAATCTTGTGCCACGTCAGATTGCCACGCTGGATGGCTACGTGGCCTGGGGAGGTTGCTAGTGACCAAAATGCCATAGTGGACATATTTTGGTCGTAAACGTCTTCGACCATTCCAGAAGAAAGGTCGCTATAGTCAGTTTACGACCGCCAGCTTTTGACCTTCTGTTTTTGGTCACAAAAAGGTCGCAAATGGAAATTTGTGACCTTTCAGTGACCAATAGTGGTGGTCACAAGTTGACATATTTCTTGTAGTGGATGAAAAAGTAGCGCATTTTCATAAGCTTTCCAACGTCGTATCATATGCCTCCATTGGATTGGCCGTTTAGAAATGACATCGAAAAAACGAACTCAGCTGTTTGGTTTACGAAATTTTACGTTTTTTCAAATTACTCTTTAACCATTGGGAATTAGAGAAAACTTTCAACATGTGGAAGGAGCGGTTTTGCAGCAGCTTTCCAACGCCATATTATATGCCTCATTCCGATAAACGGTTTAGAAATGCGATCAAAAATAGGATTCACATTTATTGTGCGAAGAAAAAACGGTTTTAAAAACTGCTCTTAAACCGCTTATATTTTGCCAAAAATTTAAGTTGGGTCATGATATTGGTGTCCATAGCTTTCCAACGGTATATCGCAAGCCCCATTTGGGCAATGTTGGCGGAAGTTCAACCTAGTTCAAAGGGAAGTTCAACGTATTACTAGTGGGGCTGGTCAGGTTGTGATCAGAATATTATTCTGATCCCGTGATCAGAATAGTGTTTATGTATATACAGCCCGTCTATTCTGATAATATTATCAGAATAGTTATTCTGATAACACTTCCGCACTGCATGCTCAACGTGAGGGCACTGCACTTTCTTTAGCAAGAACACTGCATTACAAAGACTAGTGAACTTCATGTCGGAAAAAACTGTGCGTAGTGTTTTTTCGGTACTATTTTTGCTCTAGTTTTTTAACCGTTTGTCGGAACGAGGCATGTAATATATCGTTGAAAAGCTATGAATTAGGCGCAACTTAGCCATGTTGAACACTTTCCGAGATTCCTCACGGTTTAAGAGCAGTTTTGAAAATGGTGCGGCCCACAACGAGTGGCAGCGAGTGTTTTTTCGCATTTTTTTCTAAACCGCTCGTCGGAATGAAGCAAATGATACACCATCGGATAGATCGTCGAGGCGCATCTTCTTCATATCTATTTCTTTCTCTAATTCGTTACGGTTTAAGAGCAGTTTCAAATTTACTAAATCGCGGAATTCTATTTTTCAAATTTTTTCAAATTTTTGGTACTATTTTCGCTCTAGTTTTTTTAACCATTTGTCGAAACTAGGCGTGTAATACGTCGTTGGAAAGCTATGGACAAGACGCAACTTTCATATGTAGAAATGGTTTTGAGATTCCTTACGGTTTTGAGTTAATTTTGAAAATCGTGCGGCGGACGACGAGTGGCAGCGGCCGTTTTTCGCGAAATATTTACAAACCGGTTGTCGAAATGATTCAAATGATATGCCTTTTGAAAGATATCGACGAGACGCAACTTTTTCATGTAGAACACTCTTTCTAATTCCTTACAGTTTAAGAGCAGTTTTAAATTTACCGAAATGCGGACACTCTATTTTTCGCGACACCCAAATCGACGTGGGTACTTCAACCGACTGAAAACCGCACTGCATCGGATGAAAAACCGCACTGCATCAGACGGGTAAGAGAGCTTCATGGTTCATTTTATTCAAACGTAATTTTTTTAAAGACGAGAAAGTAGAGTGCACTTCACATCGGGTGTAAATGAACTACAACACTATCAAGAAGTGAACCGCATTACTTTTCTTCGCTTCCGTAACAATTTGTTTGCACTTACGGGATGAACAACATCATACGGTCGACCGCACTGCTTGAGACTGAAACCGCACTGCATCGGACGGGCAAGCGAGCTGCATAATTTCTTTTGTCGGACGTAAATTTTCCCACACAAGGAAGTGGGCCGTACTTCACATCAGGCATGAGTGAATCGGAAAACTATCGAGAAGTGAATCGCATTATTTTTTTGTCGTTTCCATAATTTTTGTTTTGCACTTCGCGTCGTGCATAAGTGAACGGCGACACTACTGAAAGTGACCCGCATCAGTGAACTTCTAAAAGAGGATTTATTTTTGCGTTTTGAATTGCTTGGAATGAGGCAAGAAAACTGCATTTGTTTTTTAACTCTTTTTTACTAATGCATTTGGACCCCACTCTTGAGACTAGTGTACCGCATTGTTTGTTTTTTCATTTTATAACATTTTTTCTGTTTAACAAGTCTGCACTGCGTGACGTGGTCAAGAGGTCTGCAGTATTTTATATATTTGTTTTTTGTTGTTCATTTTTGTTTGTAGTTTTGGCACAAGGACGAAGTGAAGTGCTCTTTACAATATAAGGGCTTCACCGTGGGTTTTCCATTCTCCTTTTACATCACAAGTCATCACACAAACGAACTACATCAGATTTCTTCAATAATTACAAACTAAATCTTGCATTTGTGTCTTCTCCTGCAATATCTAACTGAAGTCCACTTGATTTTTTTCTAAACAAAAGTACAAAACAGAAAACAATATTGGCTAATAGTGGACCATAATTTTTTTCATTTTTTTCATTTGAGAGTAAAGTGAACTTCCCAACGGCCCTGTACTTTATTCTCCAGTTTTCTTAACACACGTTTTCTCCAAGTTGCGGTTTTATGCAAGTTTGGATTGCGAGACGGGATGAGTGAACTATATTCAACCTACACACTTGGATGTCGTCACTTGCATGCTTTCCGTTGACAAAAATTGGCCCCATTAGACGGCACCACTAGCAGCTAAATACACCGCACAAAACACAACAAAAAACCAAAACCAAGAGAATGCGGTTTTACAATGAATTGCACAACTCAATATTTGTCAACAATTTTCAACAATGAACTTCAGTTTTGAACAAAAAAAATTGGGTAATGGGGGCATCCAACGGAACTTCGCCACTTATCTTTCCTGCAAAAAAGATCAAATGAACGTTAGGAGAAAACCACAGCGGACTGCATTTGCACTCTGTGCGGAAGAGAATAGAGGATGGGATCCTGGGTTGCTGCGGTGATGGCAGCAGCCTGAAAGAGAGGGAGGTACATAACATCCATCAAGGATCGGTGGCATTACAGATGAGCAGCAACGACGACGTTCCAGAGACCCCCTCCCCCAATTGCTGCTTGGCGTACCCCTTCACTCGTCGCTCTGCACATAGAAAGTTTCAGACATTCACGTCAGTGTTCAAAGTAGCAAAAGTTCAGAACAAATGGACAAAGTTCAGCAACGATGGTGGGTGTGGGTGTCGAAGGCATTACCTCGCTGCCATCGTCTTCGTCATTCACCGTGAACTGCATGATGTGAGGAGAGAGAGCTGCAGCTCTAGCCGAACTACACGCCGGTGGCGACCATGCACGGGGCGAGCTGCCGAGATGCAGCAGCAACGATTGTGCACTGCACACGCAGGGATGTGGAGCTGCAGCACGGCGTGATGCCCCTTGAGATCAGTGGATCCAGTGGCTAGCTCCTTCTCGCCGGTCAACAAAGGCGTTGTGGACGGGAGACCAGATCGAGGGGGAGGTAGCCGGATACTGGTGGAAAGAGATCCAACAGGGGATCGGCGGGGCCTCCACCCCAAGCCCGACTGCCAGGTATCGCGCTGGGTCGTCGGTGCCCCAAACATTCGAGGGGAGGGGAAGGGCGGCGCGCCCTACTGCCGGTCGTCCGCGTCGCTGCAGATCGAGGCGAAAGGGAAGTTCCGCGATGCCTGGGGAAGATGAAAGTTGATCGGGGGAGGGCGGCGCTGGCGGGGGGAAGGTCGCCGGGCATGGGGGAGCCGCGTGCGTCTCGCTCCGGGGCGGTGGGTTGGCAGGGCAGAAGAGATACGCGGGCGGCGGCACGACTCTGGCATCGGAGGCACGAAGCCCCTGACGTCGCCGGCAGTGGAAGGTGGAGGGGAGGTGGGAGGAGGCTAGGCAGGAGGAAGAAGGTGGGAAGGAGTGGATCGGGCACGAACAGAACGTGGGAGGAGAGGGGTGGGTGGGTTGACTCTTTTTGCTTTCGGATCAGGGTGGAATCAGTGGTGGGAGGTGTTATGAGAATAAGAGACAAGTGTTATTAGAATAAGGTTTTAAGGGATGTTATCATAATAGAATCAATATATATATATATATATATATATATCATTGAATGTCTCACAATCACCATTAATTATTCACACATACACATATATATACAATTTTCTCCTACATATTGCCTTGGTGCCTTCGGAGCACGATGACAAGTGGTTCATGGGGGCGATAGCGGGTAATAGTATTTTCCTTTGGGATCTATGACCCGGTCGAGCAAAAATCCCGCTATTTCCTCTTGAAGTGCTAGTATGCGCTCTGTTGGTAGGAGCTTCTCCCGCACCTCTTTGAACTGTTAAGAAGGAGATCAATATGCATGTGTATTAGTTGTGTGACTAGATATTGATAATGATGTAAATATTGTGAATAGTGTTTTGGCAAACGTACCCATATTCCTGTCTTTGAGATTTGCTCCTTTCGAACGCCATCATGCGAATGTTTCGCAAACGTAGTATGCACACAGATTATTCCCCGGAGCCTGCCTCCAGGGCCTATACAAAAATGTAATTTAATCAGATAATAATTAATCAAGAATGATAATTAATTAATGGTATTGAAATAAGAATTAAAGAGATGGTAAGCTAGCTAGTAATACTTAATTACTTACCTTGGGTCGAAATCAAAACAGCTTTTGTCGCCATTTTCCTGGAGTCACCTTGATGAACTTTTCCCAAGTCCTGCCCGCCAGCAAAGAAAATGAATAAAGGGGTTATTAAATAGTTGATATCAGAAAATGACGAACTAATTAAATAGGTCGAGATATAGTTAATAATGATTGAAATTGCCTGCCGACTATCCCCTTCAAGATGGCGAAGTCACTTTCTTCCTTAAGTAGTGAGTCCAGCACTTCAACGGTTCCTTTATCAACTTTAATGATTAATAAGATCCAGTGGAAACTGCATGCACACACGTTTGCATGTCTTAATTAAGCGGGCATGTGCACAACACTAATCAACTAGCATAAACCCTATACACTTAATTATTAACATATAGCTAGCTAGTAAGCAAAAACAGAATTTGTAGGACAAGACAGTGTGACTCACAAGAAGTTGTAAGGAAGTAGTATATCTTCATTGCTATTGAGTCGCTTGAAGAACTCTAGCATGCTTTCCTCTAAACTTGCTCGACAACTTGGAATATTCCATGTGTACTCATTAACGGTATTAGGGTCAATGAACCCAATGTCGTAGCGTCCAGATTTTTTCATTTCATACATCTTCATCATGCATAATACCACAGAAAAGAATATAGTGAGGATAATTACAGATAATGATTAATCAAAATGATCACTACAGCCAGCTTGAAACTTAAATTACAGAAAGAAATCACTTAGAGACAATAGCAACTGACGAAAGATTTGTCGAGTGCGTCTTGATTGAATAATTGAAACAGTTCTGTATACTCAACGGCCAGAGCTTTCTCATGGAAGTAATGCTCCGCCTTGACATTCACCATGAGGGACTCTCGATTGGAAATCTTGGTAATGTTCATGTACCATTGATGCAATTCATACATTCTCGTTGGGAGGTTCTTGACCTCCTCAGGCTTGACCAAAGGTTGGCCACGGATATATTGTCGTTTTATTTCCTCCTCTCTAAGCGGAGACATGGGCTCGATGTCGAGGAGTTGTCCAACACTGATACCGAGCATTTTAGCATTCCTTATATGATCCTCGGTTATTACCAGATTGTTTCAGCTGGGGAACGGTTTGCCCACAATAATATACGGCGCGCGTACTCTCATGTGTTGTTGGCACAACAAGCGGGGGGGGGGGGTCGATTGCGCCACCTGTTCTCCTAGCTGGGGAACGGTTTTCCCGCATTTTTTGGCAGCTGCTTGTTGGCTCGAGCTTGAGCTCGCTTCCCTCTGTAGTCGTGCTCGATGTGCCTTCCTGAGTTGGCGCTCATAGTCAGAGTCAACAGGCTTGGGAGCTGGTGTTCTAGCCATACGAATGAAGTGGTCAATCTTTTCCTCGGGAACATTCTCCCTTGGCGGCGGTGCCGGTTTCGGTCCAAAATGGGCGTCCACTTGGGCCTTCACTATGGCTTCGTTTTGCTCCTCGGTCATGTCGTAAGGCCTCCGAGGAAGAGGAGCGAGGCTGCTTGGACCATATTTATATCGCTTGCCTCCGCCTGTACCTCCTGTACTACCTCGACGCGTACCTCTACGCACCATAGCTGCAGCATGTCTCTTCTGCGATTGCTGAGGCGGCGGAGACGGCTAACGTGGCTGAGTTGGAGCAGGAGTGTGCTCACGCATTGGTGGACTTGGAGGAGCGGGAGTCTGCTGACACGGTGGCAGACTTTGATGAGGAGTCAGCTCACGCGTTCGTGGACTTGGAGGAGCGGGAGTCTGCAGACACGGTGGCGGACTTCGAGGAGGAGTCGGCTCACGTGTTCGTGGACTTGGAGGAGCGGGAGTCCCCTGACTCGGTGGCGGACTTCGAGGAGGAGTCGGCAGACGCGGTGTCGGTGGATTTCAAAAGACGATGCAATCATTTCTCCATAAGATGATACGATGTATGGCCTCTCCCAGTGTGTCCTCGTCATCACCTCCAGGAATGTCAAGCTATTGCCCCGAATATGGGTCCACCACCTCATCAACCAAGACACAAGCATAGCCCGCTGGAATCGGGATGCAATGGAAGGTTCCTTCGGGGGTAATTGTAAAAGCAACGGCGTCTGCCACCTTCATGGATATGTTCTTCATTTTGAAGTGTAGCTCACAGTTAGTGTTCTCTATGATGTCATCCACAAGGTATGTATCCAGCAGTGCGTCGCCCGGGGCGGAACCAACGCTACTTCTCTGCATGGATGGGACAGTGCTATCCAATGCTGGACGATCATTCGCTTGCTGCTGTCGCTGTTGAGACCCCCTGTCCTAGCTAAGTGAGTCGATCTGTTGCTGCTGCTGCTGGAATTTGAGTGCCAAGTCCGCGTGCCTTGCTTCTAGGCCTTGAAGGCGTTCTACGTCCTGCTTCCTCTGCTCCTCCTCCAGCTTCCTCTTCTTATCCTCCTCCCTCTTCTTTCTTGCACGGCTCCTGTAGTCATCGTTCCATTCCGAAAAGCCCTCATACCAGGGAATAACGCCCTTGCCTCGTGTTCTTCCCGGGTGTTCAGGATTTCCGAGGGCGCGCGTAAGCTCGTCGTTCTCTCTGTTGGGTGTGAACACACCCTTTCGAGCATCTTCTATTGCGTCAAGTAAATTTTGTTCGGCTCCTTTTAGACTTGCCTTTTTCGAAACCTCGCCTGTCTTCGGGTCCAACTCCCCCCCATGCACATAGAACCAAGTTCTGCACCTGGGGGGCCAGCTCCTAGTAACCGGAGTGACCCTTGCATCCTCCATATCTTGCTCAGACTTATCCCACTTAGGCATTGCCACCGCGTAGCCACCTGGCCCCAGCCTATGGAACTGTGTCTTTTTTGCGGCATTGGCCTTATTTTTTCTCGACCGTTCCTTAGATAATTCTGATTCCTTGAATTCCATGAAAGCGGGCCAGTGTTCTCTTTGCTTCTCCAGTGTTCCCGTGAATTCAGGAGTCTTCCTGTCTGCAGCAAGGTAGCTGGCCCATACAATTTTCCTGTGGGTGTTGAATGCAATTGCCATCTTCTTAAGAGCAGTGTCCTTGACTTTCTGCACATCTGCATCAGTGAAATAATCTGGTAGGGTGAAATGTTCCATTAGAGATTCCCAAAGATTGTCTTTTGCTCCGTCGTCGACCCAAGTAACATCTGGATGTTTAGTTTTTGGCTCTTTCCATTCTTGAATGGAGATCGGGAGTTGGTCCTTCACAAGAACTCCGCACTGACGAACGAACTTGTTCGCGATGTTCTTAGGCAAAAGGGGTTCCCTAGAAGCTTTGATGGAATCGATGTTGTACTTTACACCCTCCTTCAACTTTTTGCCCTGGCCTCGCTTTCTCCTGCTGTCTGTAGAAGCAGATTTGCTCGATCCGGAGGGCTGAAAGAAGAAAGATCGATTCGTTAATATATCTTCAAATAAAAAAACATGTGATGATCACTAGATGCCTGCTTATATAAATATACCTCGCCGGTAGTCTTTGTTATTTCAAGATCAACATTGTCTGTGTCATCATAATCATAATCATAGTTCATGACTTCATCAGCTCGGTCGTCCTGATCGAATATCTTATCATCACCCTCCCCGGTATTGTTCAGATATTGGGAGCCGTCATCTGCTTCATTCAGATCATCTGTCCTGGTAGGGCTGCGTATGATCTCGAACATGGCCTCTTCTCCCTCTTTGCTGGTATTATCCGCCATATCTTTTATTTAACACTAATCCAGAAGATATATAAAACAATTTAGTATTCAAATTACAATGCATGGATGCAATCAATAAGGAAAAACTGAATCATATAGTACATAATATGCATCGTCTCGAATAATATATAATCTTGAATACATCGTCTCAAATTAATATATAATCTCAAATACATCATCTCGAATAATCACTGGCTAGGTAGATAATAAATATCGAATACTACAGAAGAATAACGTGGACACCCAAAGAGAAGGAACCATCACAGGATCATATCTCCAGTCATCCGCCCAAAGAACCTGCCAGGTATTGGAGAACCTGACGTCCATAGCAGCCATGTAGCATTGGACGTGCTCGTACTCCTCCCTGACACGGCGACGCACCACCTCCGGCGGGGCCGGCTCCCTCTTCATCGAATGTGGCCCACGTGAATGCCACCAACGGAGATCAGGGTCGACGACGGGACCCGGGTTCCTCACCAAGCGGCGAGCCCCTGAAGGTAGCACCTCCCAGTGCCAGCCCGACGAAGCCCAGTCCCGGACATGGGTCCTCTGAAGTAGGACGTTGTCACGAACGGGTCGACGGCGAGGATGCGGGCCGGGCATCGTCGAGAAAAAATACTATATGCCGCAAAAGTAACATTTTTTAAATTATTGGATTGTGATTTCTTATATACAAATTTAAGAAATGCTATCATACTAATTAAGCAATTCCATATGCAATTTCATACTAATTAAGCATCTAACACTAAAAACAGAAAAAACAACTTCTATACATCCATTAAAAAACAAAAAACAACATTATATAATAAAATCCATACTAATTAAACACTAATTATATCCATCTAACATGCATTCATACATATATACTAGTGAAAAGATAATAATCTAAAACATGTAAACTAATCGAACATACAAAAATACGTATATACTAATTAACTTAAGGAAATATGTGTGTGTGTGTGTGTTTGTGTGTTTGTGTGTTCATCATGCTTGTGTGTGTGTGTATGGGCTCGGGGAGGGGAGGCGCCCATGGGGGCCGCCGGGGGCTAGGGAGAGGGGATAGAGGGGGGAGAGCTCACAGCGGGGCGATGGCGACGGCGATGCAACGACGACGGCGAGGCGACGGCCGGGGGCGGCGACGGGAGGCGGCGACGCGGGGTCGGGCCGGGGTGGCGACGGGGACGGGGGCAGCGACGGCAACGGCGCGCGACGGGGCGGAGACAGGGACGGCGCGGGACGAGGGCGGCAACGGCGTCGATCGATCGGGGCAGGTGGTGCTACGATGGGGAAACAGAGGGAGAATGAAATTTTTTCAAGCGCTGGTTATATAGAAGGCACCTTTAATACCGGTTGGAGCCACCAACCGGTACTAAAGGTCTGTTTTGGCCAGGCGAAGCGGCAGGAACCGCACCCCTTTAGTACCGGGTGGTGGCACCAACCGGTACTAAAGGCCCCCTCCTTTAGTACCGGTTGGAGCCACGACCCGGTACTAAAGGGGGTGCGCTGGCGCAGGTGCGGTGCGGCAAGTTTAGTCCCACCTCTCTAGCCGAGGGGCGTCCGCATTGGTTTATAAGCCCCGGCGCGGCAGCTCCCTCGAGCTCCTCTCCAAAGCAGGCCTACTAGGCCTATATGTTCTTTGCTGCCGTGTTGGCCAACTGGGCCTTTGCGGGCCTGCATCCTGGCCCAAGAACATGTTGGGTTTCTAGTCGTATGCAGGCCGCTCTGGCCCAGTAGGCGGGCTTTTTTTATTTTTTTATTTTTTTGCTTTATTTTTTTTTGAGTTGTTTTTTGCTATATTTAGAGTTTCTTTGTGAATATTTTTGCTTTAGGTAAAAAAATTACTAGCTTTCTGTTAGTGCCGGTAGTTTTCAAATTTGAATAGTTTAAATTATGAATTATTTGAAATTTGTGTGAATCACTAGTTTGTGAATAACTTAACTTTGAAAATAGATTTTTCAGTGATTCTTTTTTGTTATGTTTAATATTAGTGTGTTTTATCATTATATTCAATTTGGTAATGCTTAGGTTATTTAAAAAGTGAAATGCCTTTGTAACAGATGAGTTTTCGTTCGAAACCCTGATACTTCGAAAGAGATTGTCCATTTTGTACACGGAGTGCATCCAGTTTTTGCGGTAACCCTCTCTACTTTTTTGCACATGCTATGTGGGTGAAATTATGATACCATGCCAACTTTCAACCTTTTCTGAGTTCATTTGAAGTGCTTTTCAATTTCAAGGTCATTTAGCTGGAAAAAAAATCAGTAAATGCATGAAATAATTTGTTTGCACATAAAATTTCTTCGCGTTTGAAATGCCAAAACACATAACTACCCTAACTATTACAGAGATTCCCTCTTGGGTGTGAAACACAGAAGAAAGTGATGATAGTGAAGCCGATCACATCCCAGATCTTTGGGTGTGAAACTTTTTCTTCGCGTGTGTCCCTTTGCGCCGTAGCCATGGAAAATCTTTAACATTTAACGGGATGCTCGGGTCAGTATTCACTGTGAATGGAGCAATTTCATCAAACTTTTCATAATCTTCTGACATGTCTGTCTTGTCATCCACTCCCATGATGTTTCTCTTCCCAGAAAGAACTATGTGGCGCTTTGGCTCATCGTATGATGCATTCGCTTCCTTATCTTTTCTTTTTCTCGGCTTGGTAGACATGTACTTCACATAGAAAACCAGTGCCACATCATTGTCTAGGACGAATGGTTCGTCTGCATACGCAAGATTGTTGAGATCCACCGTTGTCATTCCGTACTGCGGGTCTTCTGTTACCCCGCCTCATGTCATATTGACCCATTTGCACCGAAACAAAGGGACCTTCAAACCACGTCCATAGTCAAGTTCCCATATGTCCTCTATGTAACCATAATATGTTTCCTTTCCTATCTTGGTTGTTGCATCAAAGAGGACACCACTGTTTTGGTTGGTGCTCTTCTTATCTTGGGAGATCGTGTAAAATGTATTACCATTTATCTCGTACCCTTTGAAAGTCATTATATTAGAAGGTGGTAACTGGGGCAGCAAGTACATGTCATCTTCAATAGAGGCGTCATGCATGGCACGTGTCTGCAACCAGTCGGCGAAACTCCTGGTCTGTTCACGTGTAATCCAGTCATCCGACCGCTCCGGGTGTTTGGAGCATAGAAAATTCTTGTGTTCATCCATATACGGAGCCACCAAGGTGGAATTCTGTAGAACTGTGTAGTGTGCTTCAGTGAGAGAATGTCCGTCCATACGTATTACTTGATTCCCTCCTAGTGTGCCCTTTCCATCCAGTCTGCCCTTATGCCGCGATTCAGGAACACCAATCGGCTTAAGGTCAGGAATAAAGTCAATACAAAACTCAATGACCTCCTCATTTTCATGGCCCTTGGAGATGCTTCCTTCTGGCCTAGCACGGTTATGAACATATTTCTTTAAGACTCCCATGAACCTCTCAAAGGGGAACATATTGTGTAGAAATACAGGACCCAAAATGTTAATCTCTTCGCATAGGTGAACTAGGACGTGCGCCATGATGTTGAAGAAGGATGGTGGGAACACCAACTCGAAACTGACAAGACATTGCACCAAATCATTCTCTAACCTTGGTATGATTTCTGGATCGATTACCTTTTAAGAGATTGCATTGAGGAATGCACATAGCTTCACAATGGCTAATCGAACGTTATCCGGTAGAAGCCCCCTCAATGCAACCGGAAGCAGTTGCATCATAATCACGTGGTAGTCATGAGACTTTAGGTTCTGGAACTTTTTCTCTGCCATGTTTATTATTCCATTTATATTCGACAAGAAGCCAGACGGTACCCTAATACTGAGCAGGCATTCAAAAAATATTTCCTTCTCTTCTTTGGTAAGAGCGTAGCTGGCATGACCCTGATGTATGACATCTTTTTGTGCATACATTGCTGGTCCTCCCGTGCCTCAAGTGTATCTTTTGTCTTCCCATACACGCCCAAGAAGCCAAGCAGGTTCACACAAAGATTCTTCGTCACGTGCATCACGTTGATTGTGGAGCGGACCTCTAGGTCTTTCCAATAGAGCAGGTCCCAGAATATAGATTTCTTCTTCCACATGGGTGCGCGTCCGTCAGCGTCATTCAGAACAGGTTGTCCGCCAGGACCCTTTCCAAAGACTACCTTCAAATCCTTGACCATATCATGTACATCAACACCAGTACGGTGGCGAGGCTTCATCCGGTGATCCGCCTCACCTTTGAAATGCTTGTCTTTATTTCTTATAGGATGCCTGCTCGGAAGAAATCGACGATGTCCCAGGTACACATTCTTCCTACAATTATCCAAATATATACTGTCTGTATCATCCAAACAGTGCATGCATGCGCGGTATCCCTTGTTTGTCTGTCCCGAAAGGTTACTAAGAGCAGGCCAGTCATTGATGGTCACGAACAACAACGCCTTTAGGTCAAATTCTTCCCCCATGTGCTCATCCCATGCACGTACACCTGTTCCATTCCACAGCTGTAAGAGTTCTTCAACTAATGGCCTTAGGTACACATGAATGTCATTTCTGGGTTGCTTAGGGCCTTGGATAAGCACTAGCATCATAATGAACTTTCGCTTCATGCATAACCAAGGAGGAAGGTTATACAAACATAGAGTCACAGGCCAGGTGCTATGGTTGCTGATCTGCTCCCCAAAAAGATTAATGCCATCTGCGCTTAGACAAAACCATATGTTCCTTGTGTCACCTGCAAACTCCTTCCCATACTTTCTCTCGATTTTTCTCCACTGCGACCCGTCAGCGGGTACTCTCAACTTTCCGTCTTTCTTACGATATTCTCTGTGCCATCGCATCGCCTTGGCATGCTCTTTGTTTTGGAACAAATGTTTCAACCGTGGTATTATAGGAGCATACCACATCACCTTGGCAGGAATCTTCTTCCTGGGGTGCTCGCCCTCGACATCACCAGGGTCATCGCGGCTGATCTTATAGCGCAATGCACCTCATACCGGACAAGTGTTCAAATCCTCGTATTGATCACCGTTGTAGAGGATGCAGTCATTAGGGCATGCATGTATCTTCTCCACCTCTAACCCTAGAGGGCAGACAACCTTCTTTGCTTCATACGTACTCTCAGGCAATTCGTTGTCCTTTGGAAGCATATTCTTTATCATTACCAGCAAATTTCCAAATCCCTTGTCAGATACACCATTCTCTTCCTTCCATTGCAGCAATTCCAGTGTGGTGCCCAACTTTTTCTTGTCAGCTTCGCAATTCGGGTACAACAATTTCTTGTGATCCTCTAACATGCGCTGCAACTTATTCTTCTCCAAATCACTTGCGCAGTTTCTCTTTGCATCGGCAATGGCCCGACCTAGATCATCAGCGGGCTCATCTGATGCCTCTTCTTTAGCTTCTTCCCGCATTGCCGGCTCAGCTTCTTCCCCCGTTGTTGTATCATCGTATTCAGGGAACCCATCATGGCCAGGATAGTTGTCGTCATCCTCTTCTTCTTCATTGTCTTCCATCATAACCCCTCTTTCTCCGTGCTTGGTCCAAACATTATAGTGGGGCATCAAACCGGACTTAAACAGGTGGACGTGAATGGTTCTTGACTTAGAGTAATTGTTATCATTCTTACAGCCAGCACATGGACAAGGCATAAAACCAACCGCCTGCTTGTTTGCCTCAGCCGCAAGCAGAAAAGTTTGCACGCCATTAATGAACTCGGGAGAGCATCGGTCATCATACATCCATTGTCGGCTCATATTCATTACACAACACCGAAAAGACCAAATTAATACAAGTTCATACATAAAGTTCATACAACACTTAAATTCAACAAGCAAATAACTCTCTATCTAAAGAATTTAAATGCAACAACAAATGCGATCAAGATCGCAACTAAGGTAAGAATTGATCCAACAACATAATGATACCAAGCCTCACTATGAATGGCATATTTTCTAATCTTTCTAATCTTCAAGCGCATTTTCTCCATCTTAATCTTGTGATCATCGACGACATCTGCAACATGCAACTCCAATTCCATCTTCTCCCCCTCAATTCTTTTCAATTTTTCCTTCAAATCCTCGTTTTCTCTTTCAACTAAATTTAACCTCTCGACAATAGGGTCGGTTGGAATTTCCGGTTCAACTACCTCCTACATACAAATATCTATGTCAACTTGATGGGCATAATTTATCATAAACACGAAATGCAACAAATAGTTTTAAAAGAGAATATACCACATCTGAATCATAACCCGGACGAGGGCCGACGGGGACGGATTTCAAAACCATGTTACTATGTATAACAAACAATGTACGGGTAAGATAATTATACGAGTAACTATATATCCAAATCACACAAACATCAATTTTTTATATAAAACATTCATGAACAAGAGGCTCACCACAAGGTGGTGCCGGCAACGGGACGTTGCGGGCGATCGACGGTGGTTATGACGGAGATTTAGAAGGCACTAAGTAAACTACACCTACATATGCAAACTAAGTGTTATTTTTGACCTCAGATTGCATATAAATCAAATACTAGCACATATATATAATTCCTCCCAAATTACTAAACTCACAAATCAATCACTATATAAAGCATTGCAAGAGCTAATCTAGCAATGAGAGATGAAAGGACAAAGTTGCTAACCTTTGTGATCATTTGAATGGACGGGGGCCTTCAAATCTTGACAAATTTTGGGCAAAATGTGTGATGAGATTGAGAGGAATAGGGGAAGAACAGAGATGAGAGGGGAAAGGGGAAGAACAGAGCGAGCTGGTGGACGAAGGGTTTATGTAGGAGAACCTTTAGCACCGGTTCGTGCCACAAACCGGTACTAAAGGTGCTGGAGGGGCCCTAGACTGACAACATCCTGCCACCACTCACTTTAGTGCCGGTTTGTGGCACGAACTGGTGCTAAAGGTTCGCCACGAACCGGTACTAATGAGAGCGATCGGCTAGCCGTTGGAACCGGCACTAAGGCACACATTAGTGACGGCTCAAAATCAAAGCGGCACTAATGTGCTTCACATTTGACCCATTTTCTACTAGTGTACAGGTGTCTCCGATGGTACTTATTGATTTGGCATAGATCAAGATTAGGATTTGTCACTCCGATTGTCGGAGAGGTATCTCTGGGCCCTCTCGGTAATACACATCACTATAAGCCTTGCAAGCATGATAACTAATGAGTTAGTTACGGGATGATGTATTACGGAACGAGTAAAGAGACTTGTCGGTAACGAGATTGAACTAGGTATTGGATACCGAGGATCGAATCTCAGGCAAGTAACATACCGATGACAAAGAGAACAACCTATAGTGTTGTGCGGTTTGACCGATAAAGATCTTCGTAGAATATGTAGGAACCAATATGAGAATCCAGGTTCTACTATTGGTTATTGACCAGAGACGTGTCTCGGTCATGTCTACATAGTTCTCGAACCCGTAGGGTCCGCACGCTTAAAGTTCTGTGACGATCGGTTTTATGAGTTTATATGTTTTGATGTACCGAAGGTAGTTCGGAGTCCCGGATTTGATCACGGACATGACGACGAGTCTCGAAATGGTCGAGACATAAAGATTGATATATTGGAAGCCTACATTTGGACATCGGAATAGTTCCGGGTGAAATCAGGAATTCACCGGAGTACCGGAGGGGTTACCGGTACCTCCCGGGGACTAATGGGCCTTGTTGGGCCATAAGGGAAAGAGAGAGGGGCCGTCCTAGGGCAGGCAGCACGCCCTCTTCCCTCTCTCCGAATTGGACTAGGAGAAGGGGGCGGCACCCCCCTTTCCTTCTCTTTCTCTCCCTGCCTTTCCCCCTCCTAGTAGGAGTAGGAAAGGGAGGAATCCTACTCCTACTAGGAGGAGGATTCCTCCTCCTAGGCGCGCCAACAAGGGCCGGGCGCCCCCCCTTGCTCCTTT